>NW_008354544.1:758519-821798 GCF_000622305.1 Nannospalax galili | reverse complement strand
CCTCCTCCTCCTTCTTCTCCTCTCTTTCTTCTCCTCCTCCTCCTCATTCCTCCCCCTTCCCCTCCCCTCCCCCTCCTCCTCCTCCTTCTTCTTCTGATTGCTGCTGGTCTGCTATGTGGTAGAAATTCTAAGTATAGAGCTTGGGGCTTGGAACAGAAGGTCACAGTATGACCCTTAATGAGTTGTCAAGAGGGCTAGTGAAAACATGATGCGGTTGTGACAGACACAATGACAAGACCTTGCTGTGTACCATAGGAGCACAGAGCAGGAATGATGGTGGAGAGTGTGAGTTTGCCTTGGGTGGGGAGTTTCATTTGTGAAGGAGCCATGTGACCTGGGTTTTATGGACGAGTAGGAGTCACTAGGAGTAGAGTTCAGAAGAGAGGGGCGTGGCCCAGTGATGCAGTCAGGAACCTGTTGCTGATGGAGAACGAATTGGGTTTACGGATGAACAATGTTGTTATTTCCTGTTAAGGAGGGGGCAATGTGTGTATTTCCCAAGAAAGGAAGAACAGGGGAAAAGGGACACCGTATTAGTAGGGTTTCTCTCACTATGGTGAAATATCTGACATCCTTAATTTATAAAAAGAAAGGCTTATTTTCGCTCAGTGTTTAATGTTCTGATCATTACTCTGGGCTTGTAGTGAGGCAGTCTATCACGGTGAGAGTGCATGACAGCACCACCTAGTATCTTGGAAGCCCATAAAGAAGAAAGGGAAGCAACCAGGTTCTCTGGGTACACTTTGAGGACTCACCTCCAATGGCCTAAAGACCTTTCCTTGGGCTCCATCTTTTGAAGGTTCTACCACCTTCTAATTAGTAGCACCCTAGGAACCAAGTCTTCACATAGACATTTGGGGAATGTTTAGCATCATAACTCTCTCACATGTTTTCTGAGCTGAGAGAACACTAAATGCTATTATCAATCATTGCTGATGCTTGCAACAGTCATTACTGATAATAACCATGCAATAATTACACACACTTCAAATAAGAGGTAGTTGAGACTGAAAGAAGCCAAGTGATTCACTCAGAGTCAAGGAACTATTGGGTAGCAGAGTCAGGACTCCATATTTCCATAGGTTTCTCTCCAAAGTAGTACATCAGGAAACTAAGACCTAGAAGGGGAAGAGCTGACCTTTAAAAGCCAGTTATTGAATTAGGCGCCAAACTGACCCCAAATCACTGTGGCTCAGGGCTCCAAAACCTCACTGTTTCTAAGGAAACTCGAAGGCAAGAGATTGTTCACTTTGCAGCCTGGTCCTGGGTGTTATCATGTGCCTCCCACTTCCTTGATGCACACAAGGCAAGGAATGCGGGCAAGGTGTTCTGAGGTCACCTGAATGCTCTGTGAGGGAAAACTTTTAGCTTTGAGCCATTCATACTGAGGTGATAAATAGACCTCCAAATATCAGTCCTTGGGACAAAAACCATTGCCTTAGTCTTCATGCACGTGTCCAGGAGGCTGCAGCAGCTCCTTTCTCCAAACTGTTGTCCATCAAGGACTCATGTGGAAGCCGTCACACCATCGTCGTCCAGCACTGACTTCTTAGTGTGTTGAGATTTCCATCAGGGCAGGTGCTGAAGGATTGGGCACAGGCATGCTTTACTCAGAACTGATACATGTCACTTCTGCTGTCATTTTATCTTACAGGAAAAGTCATATGACCACATTTGATTTCAAATGGGTGACCTGAATGTCCTTGGAAGAGAAAACTGGCACGTGTGGGTAATGCCTTCCTCAGCGGTGTGGAAATGCAGTATATGGCAGTATAACTCCCCTAACTCGAGATTCTTGGTGTCTCTGCTACTGCTATTTCTGTTGCCGTTTGTTTTTATTGTTCTAGTGCAATAGTAACTAACCTCATGTAGCTTTTAAAAATAAAAATGAAATAAGATGAAATATTTAGGGGCAGGAGAGATGGCTCAGTGCTGAAGAGCACGTGCTGTTCTTGCAGAGGACTTGGGTTCAGTTCTTAGCATCCACATGGTGGCTAACAACTGTCTGCTACTTCAGTTACAGGGAATCACATGCCCTCATTTGGCCTTTCTGGCCACCAGGCATGCATGTGCTATACACACATACATTCAGGCAAAACACTCATAACAAAATAAAAATAATTAAAAAAAATGGTGAAGTATTTTAACATTATAGAAAATGGTATTAGAATAGTGTCTAGATCAGGGGGTCAGCAAACTTTCCCATAAAAGGCCAAATGGTCAATATGTTAAAGTTTGGAGACATAAGGCCTCTATTGCAAGTACTCAACTGTTGAAGTGTGAAAGCAATCAAAGATGATATGCAAGCAATAGGCATGGCTGTTTCTCAATAAAACTTCATTAAAAATTAAACAGGCAGAATGGGTCTGGAGAGATGACTTAGTGGTTAAGAGCACTGGCTGCTCTTGCAGAGGACCCAGATTCAGTTCCCAGCACCTACACGGCAGCTAACAACCATCTGTAACTCCAATCCCAGGGCTTCCAATGCCTTCTTTTGACATTTGTGGGTGTTCATGACATGGGTGGACTTACATACATGCAAGCAATACAGTCATACACATAAAATAAAAATAATAAATAAAATAAAAAAAATAAACAGGCAGGAGATATGATTTGACCCAGAGACAGTTCTTTTCCATCCCTGGCCTAGCCTAATGATCCCTGAAGAGGGTGGCACCAATCAGTATAGCAAGAAAACACAAGAATTTCAAATTAGAATAAGAATAAACACCATTATTTTCTACATGTACCAACCAGTCATCTTGCACAACACTTGTGATGTACGTTAGGCAGGAGCTCTGCCTCTCAGGAATATACCCCGTGGTGCTACTATGACATAATACAATCCATAAAGCTTAGCTGTATGGCAGTATGAATTATATTGCCTAATTTGGACTATATTAGCCTTCCCCAAATGAATCAATGATTTGATGTATTTCCGTAAGGACTCAGTATTATTACTGTTTTAGGGTTCACTCTTCACTGTGCCTGTGTTACAGGGGTCAGGACAATACTAGCTGCATTTCTGCTTTGTCGGTTGACTCCCTGGTAAATTCTGTCAACCTGAAAGATAGGACGAATACCAACCTGCTCCTTCCTCTACCTACCCTTTTTTATTTGCTCTTGTCATCCTAACTGGTTCCCAGCTTCTACAGATGCAGCAGCACCAGTGAGGCAGCACCTGCTCTTCGGGTCTGACCCCTGCTCCATGGAGGCTGGCGCCCAGGATAACCCACGCTTTCAGGTCGTTTACCTCCCCCAACTCTTGGATCTTTAGTTTAAAGAGTGGAAGACCTTCCTGAAGTTGTTCTCTCTGTGACCAGCCTCTCTGTTACAATGACTAGGCTGGCTTGTTTGCTGCCCAGACACCTAGTGGATTAAGGTGCACATTAGTGACACACAGTATCAGTAGTGTTGACAATATGGAGTAAAAAAACATGGTAATCCCAGCCGGGCATGGTGATGCAAACCTGTAGTCCCAGCACTCTGGAGGCAGAGGCAGGTAGAGGGAATTTTGTGAGATTGAGGCAAGTCTGGTCTATATAGCGAGTTTCAGGCCACCTGGGGCTACAGGGAAACTTTGTCTCAAAAAGAGCAACAAAAAAACAAACAGCAAACAAACAAAAAAGAAAATAATCTAATCAGAAAAGTAAAAAGTCAAAGAAAGGACTATTAAAGATATAGCCACACTCTCCTTCCTTCCTTCCTTCCTTCCTTCCTTCCTTCCTTCCTTCCTTCCTTCCTTTCTTCCTTTCTTCCTTCCTTCCTTGCTTTTCTTTCTTTCTTTCTTTCTTTCTTTCTTTCTTTCTTTCTTTCTTTCTTTCTTTCTTTCTTTCGTACTGGGGATTGAACCTAAGTCTTTGTACATGCCAGTAAAGAGCTTTACCACTGAGCTAAATTCCCCAGTCTGAGTGACGTATTTTTAATTCCCTACTGTTAAGGATGAATCTTACCTCTATAGTATATTTACAGATTTCAATTAATGATGATAAAAAGATAGAACAACTAATAAGGTAAAAGCAAAGCAATCTACACGTGAAGAAAAGCCTGTAGAATTATCAATGATATTTCAAATCACGAGTTATCAAACATTTCCTAAAATATACCAAAGTATATTCATGTTAAATGTTTAGAAGTAACTGATTTTTCAAAATAGCTTTCTGAGTGCAGACATCATATTAGGTCTGATGGTATATCTTAAGAACTTATACTCACAAACTAATGCATCTCTCAAATCTCATCACAGAAGGTTCTTGCAGCAGATGGCAAACCACCTACAACTGGTCAACATGCAGAGACTAAGAAACTTAGGAGTGATCAACCCTAAATAGGACACCTCTATCACACCCTCTCCTCCCAAGGCTCAGGGATCATTGTAGAAGAGGGGGCAGAAGAGTGTAAGAGCCAGAAGTGGTGAACGACTACAGGGAAACAGCAGTTTTCACATAGCAGGGCAGCTGTACATATGAACTCACAGCAATTGTCGCAACATGCACAAGACCTATGCTATCTCAAGCCAGACAAAATCCCAGGATACAGGTGGGGAGATGGGCAAGAAATCCCAGCCCTAGTTAATGAACACTTCATAATTGATGCTTGTTGGAAGAGTCAGTTTTCTTTAAGGGTGTGGTGGTGGGAAGGTTGACCAGGCTCCAGGGAATGGACCTACACCCAAGAACACTTGGAGACATGAATTAGACTCAATAGGCCTTATTAAACTTTACCCACCCAGGGCTCAGGAATCATTGCAGGAGAGAAGGTGGAAAGATTGTAAAAGTCAGGGAGGAGGTGCACGACCATATGGAAACAGAACCCTATAGGCTCCTAGGACCCTGCTCTTATGAATCTACAGCAATGGTATCAGCATACACAAGTCACATGCAAACTCAAGCAGACAAAAACTCAGCATATAACTGGGGAAATGGACAGAAGGCCCCAATCTTAGCTGAAGAAATATTGGCAACTGATTACTGCTGGGTGAGGAAGAGCCGATCTTCCTAAAGTGAGAGACTCTAGATAAGCTGACTAGACCTCAGTAGATGAACTTGCACTGAGGAACGTCTGGAACACTAAGTTGACACCATAAGCCTTAACACAAATGACAGAATGTAGAATTCCAGTCGGGGGCTATGACAGGGTTCCAGTGGGGACGGGGGTATAAAGATGATTAAGATTGATTGAGATAGTCTGTATGAAATACACAAAAATTCAACAAAAACAAATTACAAAAATAATAGAGGAAATGAAGTTGGGGGAGGTCAGTAAGGTGGGGGTAGAGATGGGGAGGAACGCTGGATATGATCAAGATGCATTGCAAAATTCTCAAAGAATCAATAAAACTATGTTTTAAGAAAGAACTTTGGACACTGTGTAGCTCGTATAGACAGCCATCATGTTTATTAAATGAATGAATACACACTGACAGTGAACAACAAGGGGTTCACGTACCATTGGGGAAAATCTAACTCTTTTGTTACACTTTTTAAATTGAATTTTTGAGATTTTCATACAATATAATTTGATGGTATTTAGAGCCCCTCCCCTGTCTATGACTCTTTTTGTGCCCCCCACCCAATGTAAGGTATTCATATATATGTATCCTATAGAGTCTAATTTGTGTCCCCAAATATCCTTCCGTATGGGCCCATCAACTGGAGCATGGTTAACTTACCAGAGTCCCATACTTGAAAGAAACTCTCTCTGCCCCTCCCAGCAGTCATATGCTGCCACCATTTCCTCAGATGGAGGTGGAGCTTCTTTCCTCCTCTCTCATGTCTGTGCTGGGATTGTTTTCCTGGGCTGAGCTTGCATGGGACTTGTGCACGCTGTCACCATTGCTGTGAGTTCATATGAGTAACATCCTAGTTGTCTGGAAAACTCTGTTTCCTTGTCTTATCCACCGTCTCTGGCTCTTACAATCTTTCTGCCCCCCTTTTCCACAATGATCCCTGAGTCTTGGGAGGCAGAAGTTTGATAAAGGTGTCCTATCAGGGATAAGTGCTCTGCAGCTTCTTGTTCTCTACATGTTAGCCAGTTGTGGGTTTCTGTGTTAATCACCATATTCTGCATAAGGAAACTTTTTTCTGGTGAGAGTTGAGAGATGCATTAATCTATGGGTATAACAATAAGTCATTAAGAGTCAGTTTAATAGGATAACTATTTAGTAGAAACTAGTATTAGGTTCTCCCCTTTGTCCTGTGACCTGTTTAGCCTCAGGTTTCTAAGCCTGATACCAATATAAGGTATGGACTCCATCCTAGGAAGTGGACCTTAAATCCAATTAAAGAGTGGTTGGTTACTCCCATCATATCCGTGCCACTTTTTCACAGGTGGGCATGTCTTGCCAGGTCAGTTGTTATTGCAGTTCACTGCATTCACAGCTGGATAGGGTTGATGATTAATTTTTCCTTTGATAGCACCTTCCAGCACTGTGATGAGGCTCTGAAGTCAGCACCAGCCTGATTTCTCCTTGTAGTATCACATATGTAGTATCTTCAGCAATAGGGTCTTACCATCCATTTCTGGTGAGTAACCAAGAACAGTGGCAATGACTAGTATTGTTTGAAGGTCTATGGAACCCCTGGTCAACAGATTCTAGAGAGGAAGTCTATTCCTGGCATTGAGGAAAACCTTACTCTTAACAATTATGGTGAAAATTATCACAAGTGTATATGGGAAATAATACTGCAAGAAACTAAAACACACTTTCTTACAGCAAATCCTGCTGGAAACCCCACAGAAAATGCTGCTTATCACTTGGAGAGATAAGTATTATGATAACTGTTGAACATTTGCTATATAACTGCCTCAGATCCAGATGCTTTTTATCATGCCTTAGTTTATGCTATTATTAGGCTCTGCTTCAATTAAGGGCATAAGAAGCTATTAATACTTTGTGATCTAGGAAATGGATTGTGCCCAATAAGATATTCTGTATAGATTAATTGATTTCTCTAAGACGGTTGTTTTTGGGAAAGTTGTGGAGATCTGTAATTCCAAGTGGAACTTAAAAAGTGAAGACTGGCAGTAAAATGGGAGGAAGACCCGAAGGTAAATTCAGTCCCTGCTGAGTTTGTAAGTAGGAAAAGACCAGTGAGTTAACAGGACCAAACTGGCATAAATTGTCATGGTTCAGTTACTTTTTCATTTCAAAGACAGACTCTTAAATGTTGCATTTTTGCAGTGTTTGTGAGACGGAGTGTGACCATAAAAATAATTTTTAATTTTACATAAGTTTGCTCTTGATTTCATATCCCATTACCTAAAAAAGATGTAAAGGTAAGGGATAAGTTATATTTTATTCATCTACAAACAAATGTACCAAATTTGCCAGTCTTTTATATGATAACAAATATTCTCTTCAGTATATTATTGAGAAGACATTTTAGGACGTATACTCTTCATCAGTTCTTTCAACACAAGGGTGAGATTTTAATAGTAAATGAGGAAGTAACTGTTTTTAAATAGCCATTTGTGTTGTAGAAAATAGATCTGAAAGGTGGTATTTGGAGAGATTATAATTATGAAATTTTTTGCTCAAAGTGGCCTAAACATTCTGTTGGCATACTTAATCTTGAAAAGAAAATGCTCTATGCATATTAAAATTATTTAAAAATGTTTAAAGATTGCAACACTTTCTGATTAGTTTGTAGAAAAAATATTTGAATTCAGGGAGGTTAAGTATTTAGCTAAATATCTGCACAAACCTTTGCCTGATTGGAGGATAAGGCTGAAAGATATATCAGATTTTAGCAAGAATGAGCTTTCTCACTTGGACTTACACCTTTTGAAGTACATCTTTCATGTCAGAACCAAATATTGAAGTAAATTTCAATTTGAAATAAGATATTCTAACTGTATCTCAAAGTATTAAATTGGTATTGTTAGTAGATGATGAAGCATTTTGACCATGTTGTGGTCACTAAGTAAATTTAAAGCCATTAAATACAGTTTTGCATCACTAAATAAAATTTAACGTTGATCAAATGTTGAAATCAGTTAATATTAGACTTTAATAAACAAGAAGTATGTTGAACCACCTAGGGGATCCCTGAAATACCAGAAAAAGAATATATGGAGGCTGGGGAGATGGCTCAGTTGGTGAAGTGCTTGAGGACCTGATTTCTATCCCCAGAACTCATGTGAAAATGCTGGATGTGGTGACATGTGCTTTAATCCCAGTGCTGGGGAGGCTGAGGCAGGTAGATTCCTTGGGCTCGGTGACTAGCCAGTCTAGCCTTCTTGGTGAACCCCAGGTCAGTGAGAGATCCCATCTCAAAAGAAGAGAAATAGCACCTGAGATTGACCTCTGACTCCCATACACATGCACAAATGCATGTGCAGCTGCACACACACACGAGCACATATGCATACACAAAGTATACATGTTTAGAAGCTAACTGGGAAAAATACAGAACAGAATATGTATTTGACTTAAAATAAGGCAAAGAAAGCAAGAAATTGGGTCATAAAGCAAGAGCAACATGGAAAACAAATGGCAAGAGGGTAGATCTAAGCAGACAGATCACTGATTGTATCAAATGTAGATGTTGAAATAGAGTCATGTTGACTGGCTGCATAAAAAGAAAAATACAAATGTGCTATTTTATTAGATAGATGTAAACTATAAGGGCACAGAAAGAATGAACAGAGAAAATGAGACAGTTCTAAATTTGTATGTAAATTTAAAAATATTTTATTTTTTTTATTTTTTTTTACTTTATATGTATGAGTGTATTGCTGTGTAAATGCACCCATGTCATGCAATGCCCGAAGAGGTCAGAAGAGGGCATCAGATTCCCTTGGAACTGGAGTTAAGGACAATTGTTAGCTGCCATGTAGGTGCTAGGAATTGAACCCAGGTGCTCTGGTAGAGCAGCCAGTGCTCTTAACCACTGATTCATCATCTCTCTAGTCCCTGTATGTAAATTTTATGCAAAGTATTTTCCTCTGTGAAGTGTTTTTCTCAGTGTTCTTTGCTCTTGGCGTCTCTGTGTATCTGTATACCACCCCCCTCATCTATCACAAATCCTTAAACATAATAGGAAATTTTACACACCTCAATAACTGAACCAGAAAAAAATGTAAAGGTCAGTAATGATATAGATTTGAGCAATGTGTATAGCAAATACAACTGAATTATTTGTAAATCCTTAACTTACAAATGACAGAACACACATCCTATGTGCTCACATGGATCAATACAGGCCTATAAATTAATTCTTAACAAGTGTCAAAAGACTTAAAACATTTATAACCAACATAGAAATTAATGGCAAAAAGAACTAGAAGAATCTCAAGTTTTTAACAGTTTTGAGTTATCTAGGGAGTCAAAGAGGAAAATATTCTTCATAAATGAAACTGACTTGTGGAATGCCAGCAAAGTCACAAGGCAAATGAATACAGAGACTTAAACGCCTGCAGTAGAAAGGAAGGACAAAAAAAGAGAAGTGAGCATATTCCGTGGAGACAGCAGTAAGAACAAACGCAACTCAAAGTTCCTGATGGGAGAAAAACAGAAAGGCAAACTCAGAAACAAATGAAACAGAAAATTAATAAACAGAGTAGATCATAAGTACTTTTTTGAGGCGACTAATAGAATTCATAAGCTCCTACAAGTTTTATAATTGCTAAAAAACAGGGCAATGCAGAGTGAAAAAACCAGAGGAAGTAGAAAGTTCTGTGCAGGACTTCATTTCTAAAACACTGATCGAATGAATGTGAGAGATCCAACTAAATGGAGGACATGTTGTGTTTGGGGACTGAGAGACTCAGGGAGATGCCAGTCTCTCCAAGTCGAGCTATGGGTTCAGGACCGTAGCAGCTTATACCCAACATGTTTTTGCTTTTTATGTGTGCCTGTATGAAGACGAAGAACCTGATTTTAAAGTTGTTATGGAAATACATAGATCCTAGAAGAGCAGAGACATTCTTAAGTGGATTTGAATGACTTTGGTTTGTACAAAGGCTTCTAAAGTTGTAGCGCATGGAATGTGGAAAACAAGCACATTAATGTACTAAGGTACAGAATCAGACCCACAAGTGAGTGTAGGCTTCACTTATTACAGAGCTTCCACCTAAAGGCTGTGGAGAAAGGACAGTGTTACTTTTAGTATCATATCAACACAAAAATCACCAGGTCCACAGCAGACATGAATAGTAAAACAATGGAAATTTCTCCATGGTAATTTAGGATAATAACTTCTTACTTTAGAGAGTTAATGATAGGGAAGGAACTTGACCTCATCAATTGCCAGAGTTTTTTGGTATTAAAAGTCCCCATCCACAAATGGAGAAACGTGCCAGTTTGGGACAAGGTATTTGGAACACAAATAACAGAAGGGCTTGCAAAATAAATTCCTAGAGATCAGTGAGGAAAAGTGAGATTATTGTAGCAGCCCTTCACAAAAGATGATATTCAAAGGGCAGTAAAGATACCAAAGGGCTGCATCTCATTAATATTTAGGAAAATGACATTTAAAATTTTTATGTTAGGAAAATTTTATTCAGGGAAACTCCAGGAGGAAATCTGGTCCTAAAAGAAAAGAAAACTTAGTTCCTAAATTGCATACTTCCAGGCACTGAAATGATATCCTGCCCAATATGGACCCTGTGGGCCAGGTGATGGTGGGCCCTGGGATAGTGCACGCTACACCCGCCTCAATCAGTGACATTTGAACGATGACAAAACTACCTTGAGGACGTTTTATCAGTACGAATCTCATTGTTAAGCCAAACATGACTATATTTAAAGCAGAATTACAGACCCAAGGAAGGCTAAATTTAGAAATTACCAGTAAGAAGAGTTTATGAGAATGTGGAAGACCAGAATTCATTCTTTTTAATTAAAAATTTTAGTAAGTATAGAATGTAATGGGTTTCATGTGACATTTTTGTACATATGTATGATCATAATTTGTTTTTATTTGTCCCACTAACTTACTCTACTCCCTCCTCTTCTGGTCCTCTCTTCTCCCCAATAGTCCACATGTTAGAGTAGCAAAAATCCTCTAAGAGAAAATTGGCCAAGAGAATAAAATCTCTGGTGTGGATGAAGGCCCAGCTTCCTAATTTTGTGGGCCAATCACCTGGTCACAGGACTTCTCCTAGGAAGGTGGGTTCACTTTAAGCCATGCTAAATAGGTAGGTAGAGCAACTGGCATGCTAATGAGCCAGTGAGCTCTTCCTGTTCAGCATCCCAACGGCCTAGTGCAGTGCCTATGAACCAGGCCACAGACGTGAGGCTCTCCACTAAGCCTTCTGCTTTTCTGAAGAATTCAGAAAAGCACGGTCTCCCTTTTCCTTCTTTATATATCACTTCTAACCATGATTTCCTTAATGCCCTAGGCTTCCCTATCATCTGGGGTTTCTTTACCTTTTCTCTAAAGCTCCCTTTCCCTCTCCACATGCCTGACCTCCATGTCGACTCTAAACAGATTTTATGGCTTTATTTCTTCTTCCATTCTCCTTTTGAAGTCAGCTGCAGAGATTTGCAGTATGCCTGCCCTGAGGATTTTTCTTTCAATTCTAATACAATTGAGTCCATTCTTAAATTCTTTTACAAATGGGACTAAGAACTTGAAAGGGACCCGTTTCCCCTTGTATCATTTTTCTGCTCTCCTGATGCTGGTAGGATGGAAGGTGGTCTGACAGCCACTCTGGAACTGTTGTTATTGTCTACTATGCATGTCCATTCTCTCTGACCCAGGAATTTCATGACTAGTGATATATGCAATAGATGGTTACATATGATTGCAGATGCATATGTGTATGTGTGCACACACTCACACTCCCACCAAAGGTTCACAGCACCATTTTGGGGTGGTGGTGGTAAAAACTGAATCAAAATATTCTCAAATGGTGGAATAAATACATTTTATACACCCCATCTAGTGGAATTCTATTTAGTAAGGCAGACAAATGAAATACTGCTCTATGTGACATATCAACCACACAGACTTGTCTTGTAAAAAAAAAACCCACTAGACTTAAGGAATAGATATTTTATGTTTAAAGATGACTAAAATGTAGCCATGGCATTTAACATTTCAGAATATTTATGTTTACAGAGAAATATGAAAGACACAGAAGTTTCAGAGGAATAGAGTTCCTAGAGGGCACACGGTATTCTATTTATTTATTATTTAGCATGTGTAGGTATGTACAGTGTGTGTACATGCACGTTCACATGTACACATGTATGTATGGGTGCATGTGCATATATGTACCTGTGTATGTACAGGCCTGAACTTGACATTGGTGTTTTCCTTGGTCACAATCCACTTTACTTTTTGAGGCAAGGGTTCTCACTGCATTCAGATCTCACCAATTCCAGATACTCTAGCTTACCAGTTTGCCTTGGAAATCCCTTGTCTTTGTGTCCTAAGTATTAGGATTACAGGCAGCTGCCATGCTTGCTTGTCTTTTTACATGGGCTCTGGGGATCTGACCTCTGGTATGTATGTATGTATGTATGTATGTATGTATGTATGTATGTATGTAATTGTGTGTAAGTGTACGGGTGCACATGTTACATGGCATGCATGTGAAAGTCAGAAGACAGTCTGTGAGAGTTGGCTCTCTCCTTATACCATGTGGGTCCTTGGAATTGAATTCGGATCTCCAGACTTGGTGGCAAGCACTTTTACCCACTGAGCCATCTCCCCGGCCCTCCCTAGTTCTATTTCTTGACTTGAGTGGTAGTTAGATATGTCCAATGTCTTAAAATTAACCAATTATACATTTATTATTTGAATAGTCTATATAAACATATATAAAATATTAATCTCAAAAGAAGAGATGAGCGGGAACATGAGGCAGTAGAAAGAACACGTGAACTTTTTTCATCCAAGCTCTCCTCACCGAACACTCCTTACTCAGTTTCTGATTGATAGATACAGGCTTGGGTTTTTGAGAAAATGCTTCGTATTGGTGACTGTGCTGTGGATATTCTTTGTGTGCTGATGAGGCCATGGCTCTTGGTGGGAGTGCTCCTGGGAGACTGGGGGCCAGGAGTATCAGCAGAAGGATGAAAAGCTTCCTTTAGGGCTAATCTTTGAGATGTCACCTGGCTTTGGTAGGTACTATGGTTTGAATATTATGGTCTCCTCCAAGACCCATATTGCAGTTTAAGTGCCACTTCATATTAAGAAGTGGCCATCTCTCAGTGGTTAAGAGCACCGGCTGCTCTTGTAGAAGACCCAAGTTTGAATCCCAGCACCCACATAGTGCCTAACAGCCATCTGTAACTGCAGCTCCAAGGGATCCAAGGTCCTCTTCTGTCCTCCTTGGGCACCGCACCACATGGGTACTTACATACATGCAGGTATAACACTCAAACATATGAATTCTTTTAAAAAAGAAGTGGCCATTCATTAGGTTTCCCTTGCTAAAGTAAATAAACCCCACCAATTCTCATGCAAGCAACCCTAATTAAATGCAACTGGACACACACACTCACACACTCTCACGCATACACACACACGCACACTCACACATTCTCACACATACATACACACGCACACACATACATTCACACACACTCACACATGCACATGCACACACACTCACACACATACTCTCACGCATACACACGTACATTCACACACGCACACTCACACACACATTCTCACACACACACATATACTCACACACATGCGGACACCCATACATTCACACACACACATGCACACACACACATACTCTCACGCATACACAGACATACAGTCACACACGCACACTCACACACACATTCTCATACACACACACATACATTCACACACACACACACAAGCACACTCTCACACACATATACGCTCACACACATGCATACTTGCACACACTCACACATACTCTCACACACACACACACTCACACATATACTCTCACACACATACACACTCACACACATACACACTCACACACACATACACACACACACACACACTCAAGCTTTGAAAGTAGGAAGGTACTTGTTGAGAAGGGATCTAGTAGGAGAGGGAAAGAGATAAGAGGATAACGGAGGCAGTATGATGAAAGTACTTTATATATGTTTGAAATTGTGAGTAAATAAAAAAAAGGAGTGGATACCTTTAAGAGGTGGTTAGGCCATAAGTGCCACACCAACAAGTGTAGATTGGTGCTTGTGGGGACCTAAAGGCCCCACCTTGTAGAAGTCTGAGAGGAAGTTACTGGGGCGCGGCCTGACTTGCTTTGAAAGTCTGAAGAACACTTCCGGACTCCTGAGGAGTGCATGATCAGCACGTGACCATCCTTAAGATACACACAGCGGGCAGGGAGGAGTTCCAGGTGCCTTTCTAAGCTCTGTAACACCTGCAATAAATGAGTCCCTGCTTGACTAGGCTCCCCGCTGCGCCTGAGCGTTCCCGTATTGGGGGCCGCGTGGGCTGGCGAATGGCAGCGCGCTTGCTCATCCCCAATCATCACTGCCTGGGGGTCGCTGGTTCGAACCCGGCAGATGCTGTTATAGAAGATGGAGTTTTGATTTCTCGCTCCCCTCCTCATCTTTTTGCCTTCTGTCATACGGTAATTGCAGAAAGGAGCCTCTCATCTAATGTAGGCACTGCGATGTTGAACTTACCCATTTTCTGAATTATACAGAATCGAATTTCTGCTCGCTATAAATTACCCAGTCTCGGGTGTTCTGCTGTAGTGGCACAAGCAGACCTAGCTGGTGGGCTTACCTAAGTTATGACAGTGCTCTCCCAGGCGGTGGGAGGTGCGGCAGTCACTCCTTTTTCACAGTACTCTTGTTCTTATTCAGAAGTTGTTTATCAGTTAAACATAGGGTGTTATTTATGAAGGGGAAAACAGCTTGTTAAAACTTGCTGAACAAATAAAAGATGTAAAATTCTTGATAAGGTTAGCCTTAGTAAAACGAATACGGGGGCTGGAGAGATGGCTCAGCAGTTAAAAGTGCTTACTACTCTTGTAGGTAGAACCTGAGTTTAGTTCAGAGCATCTACACAGTGACTCAAAACCACTTGTAACTCCAAGGGATCTGACATCCTCTTCTGGCCTTTGCAGGCTCCTGTATGCACGTAAACTCCTGCAGGCAAATACACATACGTATTAATAAAAAGATCTTTTAAAAAAAAAAAAGTATGAAGGGCTGGAATAGTACCAACTGATGCCTGGCTTGTGAGTGTCATCAGAAGCTCCAAGTCTATGAGTTTATAAAAGTCTGGATAGAATCAACTGCACTAAAACATGAGATAACTTCCCTTGAAAAATGACTAAGAAAAGAGAAACCCAAAGGCTCCCAAAAGGATCAACTGACTCTGAATGTCATGTTTGAAAAGGGCAGAGTTCCATCACTGCTCCATCAGTGGCTTTCTTAAACAGCACCCTTGGCAGCAAGCATCTTGCCATTGGTCTCTTACTGTGATTGAACCAGTCTTCTGCATGAAAGCCTTTCCCTCCACCATCTGGGCCTTTACCTTTGTTCCTAGGATGTAGTCATTTGCTCCCCACTCTGGTGTACCAGTGTGTCAAAGGAAGCTTTTCATATACAGAGAGACTTGCTTTGAATTTCCTTTTCCTACCCTGCTGGGCTAACTTCCACCACCAGGCTGATTGCCCAGTTGTAGCAAGGAGAGATGACTAGTTAGTATGTTTTTCTCTATATTTTTCTCTATTACTCAGATTTCTTTCTTCATACATAATCTAAATTTAGAAATGAATAGCCAGCAGGATTGATCTAATCTTCAAACGAACCAATTACTGAACACCAGAACCCCCAGCAAAAAACGCAAGACAATTTTTGCCTCATTACAAAGAGAAGTTTGGATGGCGCCTTTCATTATCAGTTGAAGCCACTGCTGTTGCTTGGGTGATTTTTACTGATCTTGCTCCATGGCTTCCTTGGACAACAGCACTCCCCACCTTTGTTTAAATCCAAACTCATAGGAATAGAGCCCTCAGAGTCCGTACGTTCTGTAAATATGATTGATATGTGAATCTGTGAAGATTTTTACATGTTGGATATTTTATAAACATTTTATTTTAATTTAGCTGGTTTTTTCATACTATAAATGTCAGGTGAAGAATAACAAGAAATTCAACAGGTATTTGAAACTATGAAGGTGACTTTGTAGTCAAGAGCTATGTTTAACAGAATTCTATAAGAATATAAATGGTGGACTGGAGAGGTGGCTCAGCGGATAAGAGCACTGGCTGCTCTTACAGAGGTCTGGGGTTTGATTCCCAGCCCCTACATGGTGTCTAACAGCTGTCCATAACTCCAGTTCCAGGGGAATCAGATGCCTTCTTCTGACTTCCGAGGGCAGTGCACGACATGGGTGCACTCACACACACACAGGCAATACACTCATACACATGAGATAAAAATAAAATAAACAAGAATATGAATGGAATTTACTTTATAATTATGTGTGCCTGTCTTGGAGTTACATGTGTAATATTTTGCAAGATGCTAGGTATGAAAGATACAAAGGTTTGGAGAACACAGTTTAAATATATCTTGAAGGCTTTCTTAGAGATAAAAATATTTTCTAGTCACATGAATGGTGTTCCAGGGCCAGCTCATGTTAATTAGCAAGGGCTGGTGCTGTATGCCCATGAATTTCATGAATGGGTTGTTAAACACAGCTGTGGTTAAACATTAAGTTATATAAACAAAATAAATGTGGTTTTGTGGTACTGGGATTGAATCTAGGGCTATGTGTAGCAATATATATACTAGACAAGTCTCCATTACTGAGCTATGTCTCCAGCCCTTTTTCAACATTTTAGTTTTGAGTAGGGACTTGCCAAGTTGCCTGAGCTGGTATCAGACTTGCTATGTAGCCTAGGAAGGGCTTGATCTCTGATCCTCCTGTCTCAGCTTCCCAAGTAAATGAGACCACAGCTATGTGCCACAATGACCAGCTAAAATGAAGTGAATTAGACTAAAATCAAAACTAATACATTTTCAATAAACTTTCCATAATTATTTTACCACGTTTTATGATTGTTTATACCCTTGAAGGAATCCACATTATTGTATCTACGTGGTAAGAAATGTGATGTGATGGCATGTATGTATCTCTTCCTACTCTGCGTTCAGGGATGCTGACAGACCACAGTCCAACGTCACAAGAATGTTCACATCAGAGAAATCAAATGTATCAGAAATTGGAGGCTGAGATTATTATTTTGATGACTTTCTAGGCTGAAGAAAGTGATGTAGAAAATGTTAATAGAGCATAAATTAAAAATGTGTTGCATATGTTGTTATCAGTTATTATACTGAACAAAACACAAAGAGCAGGGGAATAGTCTTCCAATGTCCAAAAGTATTATCTCGTTCAACAAAGATGTTGGAACTGTCCTGCTAGGCCTCTTTGTCATCTCACTCATCTCCCTTGTTATAGGAAGTGACGCTGTCAGCCAGCATTCATTCTAGCTCCTTAATTGCAGATACAGGTTAGTTACAGTTATGAGTTAGGCAAAAATCAAGCATTCTGTAAGAATTTATTGGTTACGTAAATATTTATGATAAAAGTGCTGTATTTCTTACATTATTTTATAATTAAGAGAAATGGGCAGGACCATATATGGATGCGCTGACTGATTTGTGTCCTAGATGGATCAGAGGGAATGATGTGAGATTTTATAATGCGGCTCAGAATGACTCCATTTAAAACATGATTTGTTTCTCAGATTTTCTATTTACTAATTTGGGGGTATGGCTGAGTGAGGCACTGGGAAACAAAACTGTAGATGTTGAAGAACTGTGGTGTAGACCTTATCTGTACAGAGTTCAGCTGGTTAGCATGACTGTTAGTCCTCAGTGCAGTAAACATTGCCAGGAAGAATCCAGTGGGGAGCACTGCAGGAGACAGCCGGTCTCCTCATCTGAGACACTGAACACTTCTGCAAACTTTGTGTAACATTAAGTGGGACCACTGGCCTACAGCTAAGATCTCTAGATTTTGGGCTTCTATACTGGATGTTGGCTGGGATATATCTTTCTTATCTTATCCTTTATAAAGTCTTAGTAATTTCATATGTCAGATTTGACCCGGTAACCCTGTCAATTGCTGTGCTTTGAGAATAATTGTTTCTTTGATCCACCCTAGAATTTATGTTTTCAGTTTTGTTTTCTCTACAATTGAGATCAGTCTGACATTAATACCCTCTCATAAGTGATTAATTAAAATGCTAAAACTGAAATTCTGCAATGCCATTTTAAAATATTAAAGCATAAAAATATGGTGACAGTATGGAGATTTTTGCACTCCATGGTTTTTATGAAATTATGTTATATTTGTGTTAATAATTTTAGTGGTCTGTATATATTTGAGACTCTTAGTGACTACTCATTTGTAATATACCAAAGTGCTAATCATTCATTTGGTGTTATAAATATTGAGCCTCTAAAAACTAAATGAAATTGAGTAGGTTCAATATTAATTAACAAGGACTTTGAGGGGTATAACAGTTTGGAATTTAAAAATGTTGAATAAGAATACTGAGTGAAATTTATCGTATCCTGATCAGCTGTTAATCTTTTCTGTTGAAGTTTGAATTTGTGAATAATCTTGATGGCCCTTATGATAAAGTGAACTCATAATTTCTCATTTATAAAGTAGTTTAGGTGGAGAGGGCTTGGTGAAAGACCTAATGATGATTGCACTGTACAGTTGTGGAAAATGTGTTCATTGTTTTGGCTTTATTTCAAAATAGAATCTAAAGTTTAGTGTATGAGACCCACAAAGGAGACTGCTTATGATCCTTTAGCATGCTCAACCAGGGAGTTGAAGCAAGCAGATTTATTCATTATTTCCCTTACAAATGTAACCTCTATCTTGTAACTCGAGTTGATCCAGTGTTTGAAAAAGTGGGTAGCTCTCTTTTTACATTCTGTTTATAGTCATACTTTCTGAAAACACCTACATTTCTGTCTCTGGTTTATCTACACCCTTCCTGTCCACCTTCCTGCAGTCTAGTTGCTGTCCCATTGACCTGATCAAAGCCTCATCAAAGCCTCCTTTCTAAATTCAGTGATGCTTCCCAATTCATATATCTGAAACTCCTGAAAGCAGTCTCCAGATTCCTGTTCTGGAATTAGTAAAATATACTAGCCTCTCTAATGGTGTGGTCTATTAGTTTTCCTCTGACTTCTATGGAAACTCTAGGTCCTTTGTCTTACTATCTCTAAAATGTTGGCATGTCACAGTATCTCTTCTGATTTTCATCTTTTCTTATTCTCTGTTCTCCTCAGGTATGGGAGGTTTTTTTTTTTTTTTTTTTTTTTTTTTTTTTTTTTCCTGGGGAAAGACTCTTTGTAACAAGCCTTTACAAATTGAGATTTTATATAACTTTTACCCTTGTAAACCAAGTTAATTGCATGTTCTGAGAATATTTAGAACTATGTACTTCTTCTAAAAACAAAAACAATGTATTCAGTCCTGTAATCATTAGGAATCCTAATGTAATTAACAAGCTAAACAATGCATAGCTTTAATTTTATACCATGCTCTCCATTTTTGACTCAGTTATGCTCCTGACTTAGAACAATGTATGCATGTGTAAGATGTGACAGTGATGTCATCGTTAACAACCATCACAGTGAAAACAACATCTCCCCTACAAATTTTGAAAGTGACATATGGATATATGTTGATGACATCTGTTTGTGGCTTTGTGTGCTGTTCTGAGCCTGTAGGGCCAGAAAACAAGGTCTTCCTTTGTAAAACTGTTATCAACAATTGTTCATGCCCTTCCTATACCATACTTGACATGTTGTTTATAAATATGAAAGGAGCCCTTTGTTAGCCTAGAACAGAACAGAACAGAACACGACACCGTTGTGAGAGAAATCAGAACTCCTCAGAACAGATCAGGTTCACTCTTGGTCAAACTACTCTAAGAGTGAAGTTTCTCATTAATGTGGTACCCACCACACTCAGATGACCCCATAGATTTATTTTCAAGTACATATTGGTGATCATTTCTGAGTATGGAATTTAGATATAGATATCCATTCCCTACCTGACATATCTGTTTAGATATTTCAAAAGTAATTCAGCATGATCGAAATGCTGAATTTATTTAAGCCCTAAGTCTTTTATGTGTTGCCCAAATAAAATTCCCGTGACTTGGTATGGTAGCTTTCAATACTATGGCAAATATCTGTAGGAAATAAGAGGCTCTGTATCAGAGTTTTCGGTTCATGAGCATTTAGCCCCTTTGCTTCGGAGTGGTGAAATACATCACAGTAGGAATATGGGAGGAAAGGTTTGTTCACCTCATGGCAGCTGAGAAGTAAAAAAAGAAGAAAGGTCTAAGATCTAGGTTAAAGTTTTACCACTTTCCAATACTGTCACAGGCTGGTGACTTTTAACACACAGAACTTTGAGGGACACTTCATATCCACATCATATTAACAGGTAATTTATACAGTAGAGATTTATTTAGCTTATAATTCTGAAACATGAAAGCCCAAAAGCATGGCACTGGCATCTAGTAGAGGATCTTGTGGTGTCATAACATGGCTGAGGGCTTCATCGTGAGATAGAGCCAATGCTGGCTCATGTCTCTATTCTTCTTTCCTGTGTTTTCATTAGCATACACTGATCATACATAATAGTGAGTTTCATTATGGAACCCTCAAACTTGTACATGCTGTGTGTTGATCACATTCACCTGCTGCATTATCTCTCTTGTCCTCTTCCTGTTCCCATTGATTCTTTTCTTCTTCCTGACTAGTTCCCCTTCGAGTTTTATGGCTTTTGTTTTCTTGGTGATCAAGTGCATTCTATCAGGGTTGCTTATAGGAACATGGATGAGGCGTTACTTATTGGCACATAGGCACCTTACTAGTGGCTACACTACTGAAGGAAAGGTTTCTCCCATCCCTAGCAATGATTAACTGCCTATAGGAAGGTGGGGCCTCATTTAACCCGTCTTCCCTCTGTGAAAGGATACTGATGAACTCAGTCTGATGAACTCAGCTGTTGCGAATTCCAGAGCACAATGGCCATGTCATGCCTAGAAGATACATTCCAGAACGTTTCCATCCTTTCCTCCAGCTGCTGCATTTTTCCCTATCTCCTCTTATATGATGTTCTCTGAGGTTTAGAAAGAATAATACTGAAGTCCAGTTTTGGAATGTGCACTCAAAAGTCAGTTGTTCTCACCACTTTGGCCAATTATGAGCATCTGCAAAAAAGAAGATTCTTTGACCAAAGCTGACAGAAGCACCAATCTATGGGCATAAACATCATCACTTAGAATGCAATTTGATGGTAATATCATGTTTGTTTAGCAAAGAAACAGCGACGGCTACCCACCAAGCCCTATTCCCTTCCCAGTTGTGGGGTTTTGGCCCAATTTACAGTACCAGACATGAATTCTCTCTTGTGGATCAGGGGTCAATAAAGAATAGCCCTATGACAGACCTGACACTATTGTACAGTGGGCACACCTTGCCTGGATGGTCAGTAGTATAGTACACAGGAAGTAAAACTCTTGATGACAGTTCTCCCCCTTCCACCTGCATGGCACCTTCTGGCACGATGAGATGAGGGGTAGCCATCAGGGAGGAAGCTTCTGCTTCAGCTCCAGCTTGGATCGCTCTATCATTACTGGAGTGTGTGGTGTCTCCAGCAATAGTCTGATGATCTAGTTCTGGTGAGCAACTAATAGCAGTGCAACTGCTTGCATTGTTTTGGAGTCTCAGGGCCTCCCTGGCATTATCATTTAATAACCTATGCCTTAAGAAACATGTTTACAAGCTCATGCGGGGTACATCCGTTCCAATGCTTCCTCTTCTTATGAAGACACAGTACCATCCTGGGGGTCCACCCTCATTTTACCATCTAATATAAATTACTTTCTGAAAGCTCCACCTCAAATATCACCAACATGTGAAATGGAGGAGTAAATTTCCAATAAACTAAATTTGGGAGACACCGGAAGCCATTCAGCAGGCCAGAATTCCTTTGAATTTCCCGTTTCAGTCAGTGGACTCATTAAGCCAGGCACATTTGAGTCTGAGACTCCAGTGTCTGTTCCAACCTCTGTGTCCTCTTGACTCCTCGACTTCCTGAGAATCTGTCTGTTGTGTTTATCCCCATCCCCTCTACCTGAAGTCAGGCCATTCTCATCTTGGGGATGGATGACTAGGACAGTCTCTTACTGGCTTCTGTAGCAGCAGCTTACTATTCTCCATGTTGACACCATAATGCTCCTAAAATATTTTGCTTTAAAAAGATTTTAACGCTTCCACTGGATCGCAGCACGTTTGTGAAGCCCTGTGAGAGCTTGTCCCTCTTTACTCGTTACGGTCTTCTCTCACGAATCCATCTTGTACTTTGTACAAGTAGAGTTTCTTTCAGGTTCTTCCTCTTCCTCTTCCTCCTCTTTGTTTTTTGGTAGTACTGGTGATTGAACCTAGGGTATTATACCTGAGGGGAAAGTGCTCTGTCGCTAAGCTACAACCCCAGTTTTTTTCCAGCTTCTTGAATGCACCTGTACTATTAGCCTCCTCCCTTACCCTGCTCCATCTCTCTATAACAGGGCAGCAGTACTCCTAGTGATCAGTTTAGGAGTTCTGTTGGACATAGGTGCCTTACAGGGAAGTTAAATTTGGCTAATTACACTAGGAAGAAACCAGATGAGCACAGGATAGTGTGAAGAAGTAAACAAAAACATAAAGATTCAGACATGGGGGGCTGTGGATATTGTTTAATTGGAAGAGTACTTGCCTAGCATTCCCAAAGCCCTGAGTTTGATTCCTAGAACCACATATACCAGGTATGGTGGTATATGTCTATAATCCAGTGCTGAGAAAATGGAAATAAGATTAGTTCAAGACCGTCCTTGGTTACACAGTGAGTTTGAGGCCAGCCTGGGCTACATGGTAACCTGTCTCAAAATAAGCAGAGTGAATGAATGAGTAGATTAATGAATGAATGAATGAATTTCAGGACTTAGGAGTGACAGAGAGGAAGGCTGTTCCTAGATCCCAAGACTTAGGAACCAATGTCTTTTCAAGGTTCTGTTGTTGGCCGAACAATCTTGTATTACTTTACTCAGTGTGGTCCTAGCTTGGGTCAAATCTACTCCATGCAGACAGTTGGCCTCCGAGATTTAAGGGGGGGGGGTCTTTCAGCGTTAGTGAGGACTGTTCTGTCAAGGAAAATCAGAGGCTAGTGCTCATAAAGGGAAAACATTACAGTAGCATCGGAGGCCCATGGAGGGGAACAACTTCCTTCTGGTCAAGAGAATGGAATCTCTGGCCTGTGTGGAGACCTGACATTCAGTTGGGCTGGTCAGCTGCCTGGCTAAGGGACTACTTCTTAGGGAGGGAGATTCACCCCATGCTAAAGAGATGGGAAGTGCATTTATTCCTTATGAGCTAGCGCACTTTTCCTTCCCAGAATTCCTACGCTGTGTGTAGCTGCTTAGAGAGCTGTGGAGAACTTTCTCCTTTTCTTTCTCTTTTAGAAGTATGGCTTCCCTGACACTTTGGGCTTCCCCACTCTTTCTCTAAAGCTCTCTCCCTTTGCCATGTGCTTGTTTGCTTCATCTGCTTGCTTGCTGAGCCTCCTTGCTTAACTCAAAAAGCCATGGCTCTCTCTCTTCTCCATCTCCCTCCTCCAGGCAGCTGCTGACATGCACAGCTGGCCTGCCCTTGGGTTTGTCTTTTAAACTCTAATAAAACTGCCCTTGCACTTTCTTCTGAGCCCTTTCTTAAATTCTCTTACTAATGAGTCTGAGAACTCCCAAGAGGGAATCGGTTTCCCCAGTACCATATGGCAACTGTGATTTCCCCAAAACTTCTGGTAAGAAATGGATGCCTATCAGGCCCCCCAAAATACTACCACAGCAGCAACTCCAGACACTCAGAGATGAGCTGGGCAGTCTTTCCAGTCACTTCTGCCATTGCCACCTGTTTTCCTCTTCTCTATGGTACTTGATGGGAATCTTCCTTGTTTGCAACCCTACCAGATGGTAAACTTTGTTAGTATAGTGAATTGGCTGTTGGTAGATAGTCCGTAAACATTAACATAATGACTGAAAGAATAAAGAGACATAAACATATAAATAAAATGATGCTTTGAAAGGGTTTTGAGGCTGGCTGGTTTATGTTATGTGATTTAGAAAATGAAAGTAGGAGCTGGAGAGGCAGCTCAAGGATTGGGAGTGCTTCCTGGACACCCAGGGCTCAGAACTGCTCATAACTCTGGCTCCAAGGAATCTAGTGCCCTCTTCTGGCCTTTGAAGTCACTGCCTCCAAGGAACACACAGACAGACACAGACACAGACACAGACACAGATACAGACACAGACACAGACACACACACAAATAAATTAAAAAAATGAAATTGGGCATTTTACATGCTCATCAGTGCCACGTACAAACCTACATGAATTCATTATTGTGTAGATGCTAAACTTCTTGAGGGTAGAGGAATTATTTTCTTTTTTTAAATCTCAATTTATAGAGGGAGCTCTTTGACTAGGTAAGGGTTTTCATGGAAATTTCTTTGTAATGCACTAGTACTATGTTAAGCACACTCTGAGTTTGCTGGCTTTCTTCTTTTTCCTTTGTCTGGATGCACTGTTACAGCTTTAATACTACTAATAACTTTGAAATGGGACACTGACTTGGAATTAGTGACAATCAAGCGTCAATGGTCCTTGCCTCTGTGGCCTATCAGCAACTCATCTCAGCTAACATTAGTTCCCAGAAAGTAAGCTAGATCAGGCTTTCCCACCGTGCGGCCATTTAGGAAAGAGTCTTGTCTAGGTACTCTCAACTGTCTTTCATTGCTTTTCCTATTTCTATACCTTGGCTTGTGTTTTGATCAACGGTAGTGATCTACACCAGTTTTTAGGCACAGGCAAAGAGAGAAAGTAAAAGAGAAAGAAACAGAATAAAATAGCAACCTTAATTCACACACAACACAGTGAAAATTGTGGAACATAACTACCGGAAATGATCTGAGCGATTATTAATTAAACTCTTTCAGTTCTCATTTTGTAAATCAGGAAACAATACAAAGAAACAAAGGTTCCTTCCTAAAGTCTGTAAAAGAAAAACAGTATTCACATAGCACTTGGCTTCCTTAAACATCCCCAAACCACTTCTGATCCTGGCCTCTCATAGCACACTCGTCTTGATGAATCAATGTAAAAAAAAGTGAGAATGAGAGATCAGTCAAAATCTTATTAGTACAAAAATCACTGATACTTTACACATCTTGATCTGTGATACTCTAGGGACTGTGATCTTCGAAAGAGAAGTAGAAAACCCCCAAACCTGAAATATAAACTACAAGCCCCAACTGGAAAGACACTGAGATCAACCAATAGGCATTCTTTCTGGGAAATACTTTGTGAATCCAGTTATATCCCTCCTCATCAAGGTGTCACAAGAAGTAGGTCACGGGGGTGTTGCAGTTGTTCTTGGTGGATGGTTGTTCATGAGTGTTAACTAATTTTCCTTGTGCTAGTTTACACTGTCCATCTCTGAGGGTGGTGGCCCTCGCCTGCACTGGTTTACACTGTCCATCTCAGTGTGGTGGCCCTCACCTGCGTTCTTTGCTCTTTTCTGTGTCACAGTGGCTGGGCCACTCCTAGCCTGCTTTTTCCAGGCTTTCTTGTTAGTTGGACAGGGTTTGCTGGACCTAACTCATGTCAGTGTAGGAGACTGATTGCTAAATGTTGAAAAATCTTGTAAACTGCTGGTTGGCACTAGTTACCACCATCATAAATAAATAGCAAACCTTATAGTTAATAGAACAGTGTTAAAGAGGAAAGATAATATATACCTCAAGCTTGTCTTCTAGTTATTTACTGTTCCGGTTATTTTCTCTTCCTTGAGCTTATTCATAGTATTTTTAGCATTATATTTCTATGCAGAAACACTACACAATTGTACTTTTCTTCCTGTTTTCACACCAATGATATATGTGGCAGTCTGAAATTGACTACGTGGAAACTTCCAGCTGTGTTTGGCCAATGGGAGGCCCTGGAAGGAGTTTGGAAGCTTGGAGGATGAAGTCTTGAGCTGCCCCTCTGTTGGGGAGGAGGTGCCACTTTCCTGCTGAGCTGACTCACTGCTTTATATTTGCTACCCACTTCCAGTAACCAGTTTCCTGCATTAAATTCTGCTTTGAACGGGAACCATTAAGATGGCTCAGTTGGATAAAGGTGCCTGCCACCAAGGATGACCACCTGAATATGAGCCCAGGGACCCACCTGATGGAAGGGGAACACCAACTCCTGGAAATTGTCTTCTGACCTCCACATGCATGCTATGTCACATGTACACTACATCACCCTCTATATGAATTTATAATTAATAAAAATGAAAAGAGACACCTGAATGTTTTCTCTTTTATTGTTTGGGTCTTATCTGACATATACAGAAACATTGTTAAAACTGTCTTTTTGTTTGCAGCAGCATTTTTAACATCAAACCTTACACTTTTTTTAGAACTTAATTTTAAATTTGCTTTTATATTTTATGTGTAAATTTTATATTTTATATTTTATGAGTGTTTTGCCTGCATGTATGTTGTGCAGAGGCCAGAAGAAGGTGTTGAGTCCCCTGGAGCTGTAGTTATGAACAGTTGTTACACGCCATGTGAGTCCTGGGAATCGAACTTGGGTCCTCTGGAAGAGCAGCTCTTAACTGCTGAGCCACCTCTCCAGCCCCAGTCCAGGACATTATTGAGACCTGAGTTTTGACTTGATAACTTGTATGCTGCCTTTGATTAGAAATCTTTTAGCTTTTTTTCCCCCCTTATGATTACTTGGTGGCTAAATGATACCTAAAATGGGAAACAGTAAAGATACGCATAGTTTTAAAATATTGAATTGATTTTCTGAAAGTCGAATTGATAGTCCTAAAAAACTAGCCCCTGGGTCTGTGGTCACTGTGCTTGCTCTGTTTATGAAGCCCCATTAGCTAATCATTTTGCGTATTGATCACAATCCACATGACTTTGTGGACAGCGAAGGAGGTCAAAGCTAGGGAAGGGCAGCTTCCTCCCTCCCTTACAGGTTTATAATGGAGAAAATGGATTTCATTTAGGGAATCCGTATTGCATCTCATATCCCATAGGGAAGCACCTATTTTGAAAATCTACCGAGATGACTTAGATTATAAACATTGTTCACATAGCTTTGTGTCTTCTAAGTCTCCTTCTGTACTCTGCTATTAAAATACGATGAAAGAGTACTGATTAAACTTGCCTACATGGATACATTTACATTAATGCATGATGATGAATTATAAGTTAATGTGCTCATTCACAAAACATTTTAAGGTGATGTAATGATACACCTCAATTGATAACCTTGCACAGCCCCTTATTACCATTATCAAAAGCCAGATGTGCGGCGACATTAACACATTTTGGAATGGCTTCTGAGCAAGGCAAGCTGGCTATGAGTGCCATACTCACCTTTGACCACAAGATGCCGCTCAACAATCCGTTATGATTTAGGTCTTTGTTATCAGCCAAATGACATTTCCATTCATTTTCACGCTCCCCAATTATATATTAAAACTCATAGTGGGTGGGTTGGAGGAGAGGCGACCCTGACTCTTTTCAGCTTGTGTGTGGGAAATTGATGAATAATTTCTTTAGGCTTTAACAAATTGAGGCTGAGAATTCAGACACCATAAAATTGTTATAGTCTCAGTTTCTCGGCTGCTGTGTCTATGTGTCCATACTGGCCCCTGCCAGCCACACACTCTTTACATATAGTAAGCAGCACCAACTGCCCCCAAATGAAGTAATTTCCTGCTGACCCCCACCAGCGACATACAAAACAACCTATTCATGTAGCTATTCAAAATGTCGAAGGACTGCCATAAAACGAAAACAAGTAATCAGCTTTCTGTGTTTCAGGCAGCAATTAAGTAGTCACAACATGGCATCCCAGAGACAGCTCTGGAGTAACTGAGTGCAAAGGCAATCACTGCAGGAAAGTGATGTTGTTTATTGCCCAAGACCCTGTTTGCAGTTGGAAAAAGAAATCTACAGATGGATAAGGATTCTCTCTGTGCTAGAGATGCTATGATTTCTAGCTTTCCTCTCAAATTTGTCCCAGATTTAAACGTACACTTCTTAGCTCCTGACCTAAAATGGAGGTAAGGCTTCTTTTCTTTTTATGACCATGCACTGATAATAAGCCGGGATGGACAGTTATTAAAAATATTTTCTGGGAAGAAGAAGGGCTAGATAGACAAGAATCAGGTACATTAAAAAGTTCTTCCATGAATGTCTTAAAGGAAGGGTACTTTGCTCTTTTCTGGCATTAATTTGGCAACAACAAAGCTGACCTGGCCCCTAGGTGAAATGATTTCTGGGATGTCAAGAAATGGCCTTTGGCATATTAAGTCCTTAGCAGTCACGTTCTGTGATCTTCGGTCTCAGTGGGCTGAGCATGGGCTTGAGGAGATGGACCTTGTGATCAGTGGCGTCAAACATGAGAACCTGCATGGAGATGAGTGGAAAGGGAGCAAGCAGGGGAAGTGGGGAGGGGAGGAGGATCTATGTGGCAGTGTGGATGTTGGAGGGGAAGCCCCACACGCTGCACCGTTTTCCTGTGAATGCTTTTGTAGATCAAACTGGTGATGTGAGCATCTAAAGTAATAAACGGTGAGTGGAAGGGCTTCTTATTCGTTCCTGTTTTCATACTGACCCTAGCCCCTTGCATCTCCGACTGATCGGCACCTTCTTTCTTCATTCTTACTCACTTGTTCACTCCTGCTAATTTATCTGTTAACTATGGCTCATTTTGTACTTACCAGAAACCAGGTGCTGAGCTGGGTACTGTGGATTTGAAGATGAAAAGCCATGTCAGAGCTACAAGGAAAAAAAATCATGGAACTATTATGTAGAAAAATTCTTTTTTTCTTAAAAATATCTTAACCCATATAGTAGTACGTTAATTATGCTATATGTAGTATAAAAATGTTAGAGTTAAAAGGCATTGATGTTTTTGACCAGTGATTCTCATCTGAACAAGAATCACCCAAGGATTTGGTCAAAACACAGATTCTGGCTCAATAGGTCCAAGAGAAGAGTGGAAAGTCTGTGCTTCTGATGAACTCTGGGGGATGCTGACCCCAGGGACCACACTTTGAGCCATGAGGCTTTAGCTAGCACTTCTGTGGTGTGATTTCAAATTGGAAAGAGAAATTTCTCACAGTGACACAAACCTCTTATGGTTGAGAAGGAGGAGAAAAAGGTGTTCAGTCCAGGCTCTGTAAGGGAAGGGCAGGGGCTCTGTTGATATCGCTTCCTGTCACCTGTGTGACTTCAGAATCAGGCAGGATGTTCTCTGCACCCAGATGCAAGTTTTCTCCTAGGAGGGGTACCAATCACCACTTGCATCACTGTTTTAAAACATCACAAGTGAAATGGCTTTTATGTTCCTAAAAGAAGAAGAGGAAGAAGAAAAAGGCACAGCTTTTGAAGGGGAAAAATAGTTTTCCGATAACCCCCATTAACTACAGGGGTCATTGTGGCAAAACGAATGGAATTAGAAATCTGCTAAAAGCTGCAGTGTACGGTAGGCTGTGACTGACAAGCCTTTTGCTGAGTAGTTACAAATGGGACTAATGGTTTAAACTTGTTAGTCATTGTCAGAGCCTCTGATCCTTGAGTCAGCCATGGAAGCTATGGCAGAAATCGATAAGGCACCACTTTCCGCAGTGAACCGCTAGACCATATAGATTGCCTGGAGGGAAACGCTCAGTTCCCTCCAAGGCAGCCAGATGAAAGCAGGCAGCTAAATCTCCAGGAAGATTGACCACACTGCTCGGGGCAATTAGGCCTTTCACCGCTTTGAAGGCCGATTATAAACGCAGAGCGCAGTGGGAGGGGGCCGGGAGACAGCTGCTGACAAACTGGAGGCCCGAAGCCATTCCGGGAGCCTTGTCAGCCTCGGTCACCGGGCAGTTTTACCCTTCCCCTCGTTCAGATTGCTAAAGGATGAATGTTCTGGGCTGCGCTTTTCTTTCCTTTCCCCTTTCCCTTTATTTTTCTTTAGAAGCTGAGAAGGGAGGACAGGCGGCCAGGGCAACACTTGGTTGATGATAAACTGTAAACCACAGCTGAACTCCATTAATCCGCACAGCCCGGGCCACGAGCGAGGCGGAGGAGGCTTCCTGTTGGGCACAGTTCAAAACAATCACATCCCATTGTTCAGGGCCTTTTTGGGCAGAACCCGGCGAGGGTGCCAAAATCATCAAAGAGACTGCATGTTCGCGCCACGATTACAGACAAGCTGCAGATTGTCGGCAGGCTGAAGGGGCGAGGCCGGGGTCTGGCAGAGGGCTCGGCTCCGAGGGGCAGAGTACCTGACGCACACACCGCTGAACCCAGCGCTGTCATTAAAGGCGGCCAAGTGCTCCCAGGCTGCCTATGCGGCAGGCAGCCCAGATGTGGAAGAGGAAAGGAGCTACAGGGGCCCTGGGAAGCTATGCTTAGTGGAAAGGCAGAGTAGCTCAACCTCGGTTGAAGAGTTTTTGGCCTCTCTCTGCTTCATCGACTTTGCATTGCTCCAATTTCAAATGGGGATGCTTCTCATTTCTGCTGAGTACCACCCCCTTTCTGAGGCTAGCCTCGTGATTGATTTGTTTAGCTGTTTTCTTTTCTGGCCGGGCCCTGGCTCCCCGTTATGCTAACTTGAAGTTGCACTAGGAACCCTGCCCTGCTAAGTGCTGCTTCACTGTCCAGTGACTGCCAATGATCCCAAATTGCTGCTCTGTGGGAGGACTGTCAGTCTGAGGCTCCCGGACTACTCGTCACCTTAAGCCAATGCAGCCCAAAGGGGAATGTTGAAATCTACTTTTTGAAGTTTGTTTGGCAGCTCGTTAATAGGAAAAGGGTTTGCACATTAAAAACATGTATGCCAAATAGGAATGCTGAAGTTTTTTAGGAACTAAGAGGGGAACAAATTCTCAAGTTGTGGCGCATGAGAGTTGCAAGTTCTTAGTGTAATGGTCTCTTCCACTGGGTGCCTACTGGAGGGGATCAGCAGCCATTTTCTGTTATGTGGAAAGAAAGAGTTTTGGATGTAAGGGAAGTTCCAAAGCAGCATTTCTTGCCTCATCTTCTGTTCACAAAACAACCATGGGTTATCATCTGTTAATAAGGAAGCTTTGGATTACTCAGCCACAATCGTGGGATGGATTGGTCTCTTATGCAAACAAAGGGGGTCAAAAAATACAGAATGCCAAGAGTGAGCTTTATGAGCCCAGGGGTGATGACTGTCAACATAGGGTTATCTGTTGCAACAAATGTCCCACTCTGGGATGCCGTGGGGGGGGGGGCAAGGGTATGTGAGAACCCTCTGCTACTTAATTTTGCTATGAACTCAAAACTTCTCTAAAAAGTAAACTCTAGCTGGACATGGTAGCTCACATGTACTTTCAGCATTCAGGAGGTAGAGGCAAGAGGATTAGGAGTTCAAGCCTAGCCTTGCCTACACAGTGAGTTCAGGTCAGCCTGGGCCACATAAAATCTGCCGCCCCCCAAACAAACCCCAAACAAAGAGGAAAAAAGTGGCATACTATTTAAAAAGGCAAACGATAGCCCTCCAAACAAAATCAAAGGGGGACTTATACCACTATCAGATCTTAATTGGGTGCATAAGTAAAATGAAATGAAGCAATTGATTTGATTTGGAGGATTATTTTATAAAGTAGGTGAACCTGACCTTCTTCAGCCTCCTTTATGGTGTGAAATGAGAATTCTTTCTGCAAATCAAGTGCATTTAAAAGGAGATATTAACTCCTTTACTTAACTACTGGGGAACTACCTTAAAATACTTGGTCATCAGGGAACTGCTAAATTCTAGACATTACAGAATTTTGAAAAAAGCCTGCAGTCTTAGGAAGATAGTTGCTTCAATAATATTCCTCTTAGCTATGGTTTTAGCTGACAACTCTACTGAGGATGACAGTGTGGTGCTCTAAAATACTGGACAGGAAGAGAACAATCTGAATTCTAGTCCTCATTCTACCTAGCATGCTTTGGTGAACGAACAGCTCTGTACCTTTGCCCCTGTTCACCTTCAAAATAGAGGCCTTTCTTCACTAATCAACGTCCTTAAATTTCTCTTGTCAGCAGAATAAATGTCTGTTTGAGTCTGTATCGTGGTTCCTGGAGCTGTGACTATATTATGCTTCATGACAAAAAGGACTTTTCAGCTGTAACCATCATAAGACACAGGAGTTCCTTTGAATTATCCAGGTGAGCTCAGTGAAACCACAGGTCTCCGTAAGAGCCCTGTCAGAGAAGGACGTGTGGCTGCAGAAGCCAGGCTGGGGGTGCCACTCGAGAACTTACTGACATTGGCGATTTGCAGATGGAAGGAGGCCGGGAGGCAAGCAATGTGCGTGGTCTTTGGAAACTGGACAGGGCAAGGAAATGCCTTTCCCTCCAGGCCTCCAGGGGGAACACAGCCCTAGGGATGTAGACCAGTAAGGCCCAGTTTGGATTTCTGACCCCAGAGCTCTGTGGTAGCATTATTTTCCATCTAATAGAATTTCAGTAGTTCAGCAACAGGAAGCTAATTAAGATCTTTTTCAGCAAGAACTCCTTGTGAGCATTTGGAAGGCAAAGGCAGGAAAATTTCCTTGAGTTCAAGGCTAGCCTGGTCTACATAGTGAGACCCTGTCCAGATAGATAGATAGATAGATAGATAGATAGATAAATAAACAAACAAATAAATAAATAACCTTCCCATAAGGCTGTGAATATGCAATGTTTGGAAGGTCACTAGAAAGTTTCTAAAGCAGTTAGCGGTATGCACAAAAATACCTTGTTCTGACATCGTAACAGTTTTATGAAATTTTTATAGTTACAGAACAAAGAAAGTCATAAGTCAAGGCACTTTTCAAATCATCAATGGGAATAACAGATGGTGGGTTACAGTAAAGCAAGGAAATGTCCTTACAGACCTTAGATGAAATCTGATGACATTCTTAGATCTTGACTTGGTAGAAGCAAGAGATCTATTCATACATCCCAGAAGGTTTCAAAATGTGATCATCACAAGGGTGCAGAAGTGGGCAGTGAATGGGTATACAGAGGACAGAAAGTAGCCCAAGAAAATGAGGCTCAGGATCTGCAACATTTCAAGTCCCTACCATCAGGAAGGTGAGATCAGTCAGCCTTGAAGAATGGTTAGTATAGGTTCCCCCCTTCTTTTCCTTGGGAGACTCAGTTCATAGATTTAGACTTCAGGTTCATTGAAGGTAAGGCCTATAAAACCAAAACAACAACAACAAAAAACCAGCAAGGAGGGAAGATAGAATACCAGAATCCGGGGAGAAAAGGAGAGATGGGAGTGACCCTGTGGAGAAGAGGCACTTCAGCATTTGTTCAAGTTTGAGGTATCTCAAGTAGCTCTGACCATTCTTTTTGTTTGCTTGGTAAAATGGAAAATATTACCAGATGTGGCTTTAGAACAAAAGGAATTCTAGAATTGTAAGGAGCCATTGTGATTGATCTCCTTTTAATGAATGTCAAAATTCATTTCACAGGGTCCTTGAAAATTATTCTTTCTGACTCTGGTACAATCCTGCTAGTGATGAGAGCACCCAACATCATAGGTGTCCCATTAAAAACTGCATGGTCCTGAGCTGGAGGGATGGCTCAGTGGTTTAAAGTGCTTACTATCTTCCAGTGGGCCTGAGTTTAGTTCCCAGAACCCACATTAAGTGGCTCACATCACCTGTAACTCTGGCTCCAGGGAACCTATCTTCTCCTGACTCCAAGGGCACCTACATGCACATGGTACAGAGAGGTAGACATAGACGTATACACATAACATAAAAATTAAACAAATCTTTAAAAATGATGGCACAGTCCTAATTCTTAAACAGCTTTTCTTATACAAAGCAAGTCATGTTTTCTCATACTGCCTACTCTTTGGCTGTGGTTTCTTTCTAGGCAAAACTTTGAGTCTCAGATGACCTCAGATGCATCTGCTATTGAATGGACTACACACATGGACTTTGGGGCTAAGTTCAGGATCCGAGAGATATGGGTCAGCATCCTAAATCATCTACATAGATAAAAGAATACATATTTTGGGGAAAATGTAAAGGTACTACAAAGTTTAAAATAGCTCAGGGCTGGAGAGATGATTTAGTAGTTAAGAACACTGGCTACTGTTGCAGAGGACAACAGTTTTCAACACCTACATGGGCAGCTAACAACCATTGGTAACTCCAGTTCCAGGGAATCAGACACCTTCTTCTGGCCTCCTCAGGCATTGCATGGCACAGGGATACAGGAACACTTTCATACTTGCAGGCAAAACACTCATACACATAAAATATAAATAAATAAATCACAAAAAATTTAAAATAGATGAAAATAGCTCCATGAGACTCACTGGGCAAAGGCACAGAGGACCTGCCTGCTGCATGCTGTTCTCTGACCTCCACATGCTCACTGTGTACCCCCCCAATAAATAAATGTAATTTAAAAATAGCTTCATGAGCTATTCTTCTAGCAGTTTTACTGCCTTATTCTCTAAAAAGTACCGAGCTCATAGGTGGTGCCTGATACATATTTGTTGGTGCAATGAAAATATTCTAATAACAGATACCAGTAATAAGTAAATTAGAAATTATGATAAATAACCTGAATAATCAAACTTGATTAATAGATTTGTGAAAAAGGCCAATTTTGAATGAAATGATAGCCTTTTCTCCTTGATGTGTTAGTTTGAAGTTGGGTCATCTTACTAGCTTAAGAGACTTCCTGCTGTCCAGCAGGAGTGTGGGTGAAGGGCAGAAGCCAAGAGGTCATTGCCTAGTGTTGAAAAGTATTTAGCAATGCTTCTTCCCGGGCAAATCTAATGAGTCCATGTGGGTAGCTTAACCTCCCAGTAACACAGGATGCAGAGGTTACATTGGGCCTTGAACAATTAATCAGTGTTATGGCATAACAGCTTGGATATGGAAATTCTAAAAGTCCTATGTGTTGATAAATGGCCAGTTTATGCCAAGATCCATCAAGTGTGTTGGAGCATTTGGAACTATCACCGCACAATCATGACATGGTCATTATCGGCCACAAATCGTCCAGTGAAATGACAAGCCTCAGGAGGCAAGATTTGCCAGCAGAGCCTGCCTCTTTCCTAACACAGTGTGCGGCCGGCTTGCTGTAAACGAAGCAATACAGCATGTAGATGAGACCCTGTGCGGTAGCTGCATGGCAGAAAGCAATTATAACACAGAGGCAACTCCACATGCAAGAACCAGGCCTCTGAAATATGATCGCTTCCGCCTCGCCACCGACAGAGATGCCAAACTGAAATACACACAGGCTCGTAATGGGGAGAGAGGCCTGAATATATAATAGTGAGGAGGGGACCTGGGGCTGTCTCAGCAGCCTCTGCTGAAACTGTTTGGCAGAGGCTGTTGTGGAAAACTCCTAAGTCCCTCTGAACTCTGAGATAGGATACCTCCAGGGACACTGCAGCCCACTGTTCCCTTCTTTTTGTTAGTGTCCAGGGTAGCAGAGTCAGGGCATGTATTTTTGTTGTTCATCATACATAACCATCACTTCCCTCTTCCTAAAGATGCATTTCTGAGAATGCCTGGCATTGGCCTGGCAGGGCAGCCCTGGGTTGATTGACACACAGCAGACGTGGGTTTGACCAACCAGACTTTACAACACACAGTTCAAAGCTTTGCTCCGTGTTTGTATGTGCAGAGCTGGGTGTGGATGGTCCCTTCTGCCGTGTGCTCACTGAGGCAGGCGTGAACTTCTGCAGAGTGAGAAGGATCCATGTGGACAAGAAACAACACAGTCTGAAAGGGATTGAGTCTGATTCAGTTCCCTAGTTATAGGCTCTAGTGAGGTCTTGTGATAACTTCTTTTCTTGGATTCTATGAGCTAGTGGCACATGTGTTTACAAATGCCCTTACCCTTGATTCCACTGTGAGGTGCCTTATGTTTCTGAGGTGCTGATGAAATGACTCTTGTTCCTCTTTCCTCCAGTTCCCTAGCTTTGGCTCATCACTTACCAAGTAACAGAATTTACGTGATTTAGTTATATCATTTTATTCAAAACTCACTACCATTCAAAGACAGACATGCCTATTTCAGTTTTTCGTGAGGAGATAGCCTTGGAAAGGTTAGATAATATCTCCAAAGTCATATAGTTGATAAGTGGGGGAAGTGGCGATTTCTATTTAAGTTACATTTGCATCGAAATTGATTTTACATTTTCTGTGAAGTCATTAAACCACCTACTATAGAGTAAATGATTTATGCTATAATTTGAGAACAGAATCTGTGTTGAATTACTGAATCAACCTGAGAGTATGACTAGAAACCAAATTATCTTTATTTTAAAAGCTAACACTACTTATGTTTGCTTGTGAGTCGAAAACTTGCACATGCCTTAAAAAAAAAAAAAAGAAGAAGCCTGTGCATAAGTGTTTCTCTAGGGTGGCAGGGAACAAGCCTTTAAGAAGCATCACCGGGGTACTTGTGCTTCTTCTTGTTTGCAGCTTACAGGCATAACAACTCTGAAGCCGAAAGGGTGGAAGAGGCCACTGGTACTTCATGAATAGCTCATGTGGGGCTCCTATGTAGAGAAGATAATTAAAGACAATGAGACTTATATTTCAAATTATTTAAATCAAAGTCTCGGACACTCCTGGTTTTGGTTTCATCTTTTTTGAACTTATGGAAATAAATGCGTCCTTTGCTGATAATATTTAGAATCTTGGTCCTCTTTAATTTCCAACTGTTTTTAGCTCTTTTCTTACCATGACTGGCGATCACCTGACTGATGTCAGTGTCTTCTTTGTGGAACTCCACATGTTCAGTATCCTGCCAAACTGCTTTGCTCAGAGATCCTCATATATCCCTGTTCTGTCTGCCTGTCTGTGACTTCTCATCTCTTAAACCCATGTCACCACTCGTTCTCAATGAATAAGCTTTGCCTGTCCTTCCAGGCTCAGCTGAAACATTATTCCTTTATTATGGAATTTTCTTGATTTTTACAGATTGCTGTCAACAGTGCCCTCAGCTGAATGCCCGTCATATTAGCTATTCTACTCCAGAGATTCTTAATAATCAAAATGTACATATTCTAGCAATTTCTTCTCTTGTCTTCCCAGTATTTTACTGCAGGCAACTTGCAGACAGGATGGATTTGATTGAGTCTGGCTCTCAGTAAATACCTATAAAAGAAATTAAAAAATGACTAACACTTGTGCTTGTGCTGGAGTCATGATGGAGTTATGATTTCTATACTCATGTCTATGGTGTTCATGTTTGTCATCTTACCATTTAGGGGGCACATGAGGGAGGAAAGAAGCAGTCATTAAAAGATATCTTTAAATGACTCAGTGAAGCAGAGGAAATACTGACTTATTTAGTTTTCAGTTTTACTTTTTCTCATTTTATACAGAAAATTCTTGATTAACTAGGCCTTATAGACTGAAGGTGATGGACATGTTGAGTACATTAGACAAGGGCCATATCTCTAGTTAATTTGAAACCCTGCCTGAATTAAGCATAGGGAACGTTATTAACATGCTTTGCAAGAAGTCTGAGGGTGGGGTAGCTCCAAGGTCAGTTAAAGTCCTACGTCAACTACATCAAAGACTAAGCTTCTTCCCTCTTAGCTTGCTGCCTGTGTTCCCAGGCAGCATTCACTATTTTATAGATAAGACCTATACACAAATCATATGCAGGACTCATAGGCAGGAATAATAACATTCAAAGGAAAAAGAGGCTTTCTGAATACTTTTGGGGAACAATAAATCCTATTACAGAGGCCCTAGAGCAGTCTTTACTTCTTACTACTAGGTAGAGCCAACTCAATGGCTGTTCTTTAAGCCACTTTGGCAAAATGCTTTGGGATTACTGTGATTGGATTAGACTGTGAGGATTTTACTTCTGATTTTAGACTACAGTTACCACTGTCCTGGAAGGTTTGTAGTTCAAAATCAGGATTCCCATTATCATAGGCAAAATAGGTAACTGCATTTGGAAGGCAAAACCAGTATTTGCCATAAAGAGCATTAAAGTATTCTGCTCATAGGTCAGTCATTCTATATTTTGTGCAAGGGAGATGGAGGTGACTTTGCCTGTCATTCCAACTACTTAATGACATTTGGCAATGCCTGGAGATATGGAGATATGTATGTTCAGTGGTCACCACTGGAAAGGAGGGGGGCTGCTACTGGCTTTTGGTGGGTAGAGGAAAAAATATGTGCTAGAATATACAGGACAGCATTCTCATAGCAGAGTACAGTTGACCTTAAAATACTACAAGCGCTGAGCTTGTGAATCTCTCACAAGTCCTTTGGGGCCAGCATATTATCCAAAAAAAAATTTATTTTAAAATACACATTGAGCCAGGTGTGGTGACACACACCTTTAGTCCCAGCACTCAGGAGGCAGAGGCAGGCAGATCTCTGTGAGTTCAAGGCCGGCTTGGTCTACATAGTGAGTTCTAGGCCAGCTGGGGCTATAGGGAGACACTGGCTCAAAATAAATAAATAAATAAATAAATAAATATTGAATTGAGACTGTGAAGGTCACTATCTACATATAATATTTCATTTATTAAAATAATATCAAAAACATTTCATCAAGTTCCCTGGACAGCCATTCAGACCCTGAAGAAATAAATGTGACTCATCACACAGCAGACTCAAGACTGAAGTCAAAGGAAGAATAAACCCAGGAGATCAACCTGTGGCAGGTGAAGCCAGTATTTCCTTTGTGTAGGAAAACATGACTTAGGGTAATACATGGGGAGAAATATTGAGTGCTCAATAAACATACAGCTTTAAAACCTCTAATCAACAGCTACCTAATTGGACTTAAAGCCCACTCAATGGGAGGAAACTCATGTGTGGTATTGTAAACATAGCCAAATACACATGGGTGGAGAAGTCATAGATCTTAGAGAAAACCCCAAGACTGTCACAACCTTACATAAATGTAATTTCTTCCTATGTGCAAATTATGGCTCTTATATTTACAGAAAAGTATCTGAGTTACCACTCATCAAAGAAGTTTCTTTTGCAAAGATGGGGATTATTACAGAGTTCCACAACTGGTCACACACAGACATTGTCTGTGACTGGCCAAGAAGCCTAGATAGCACATCTACAATGAAACCTCCACACTGAGGGCTCACAGAACATAGAATAAGGGGTAAAGAGGACACTAATGCATCTCTCAATTCTCATTAAAGAAGCTCCCTCATGCAGCAGAGGGACAGGAACACAACAGGTCACAAAATGGCCAAAGCGTGGAAAGTATGAGTCTGCAGAGTGTGGGTCCTTGGACAAGACTCCTACATTAAACTCCACTCACCCGGGGCTCAAGGGCCATTGTGGGAGAGGGAGTGGAAATATTCTAAGAGGCAGAGAGAAGGTGCATGACCATATGGAAACAGAGTCCTTCAAGTGTTTGGGACCTTGCTCATGTGAATCTACAGCAATGGTGTCAGCATGCCCAAGACCTATGTAAACTCAAGCAGACAAAACCCCAGCACAGAACTGTGGAAACGAGCAAGAAGCCCCAATCTTAGTCAAGGAATTATTGGCAGCCAATTATTCCTGGGTGAGGAAGAGCTGATCTTTTTAAAGGGAGGGACTCTTGATAGGCTGCCTAGTCCCCAGTGGATAAACCTGCACTGAGGGATGTCTGAGGACACTAACTTGACATGATAGGCTATAACACAAATGACAGAATGTATGAATTCCAGTGGGGGGGCAATGGGGAGGTGCCAGTGGGGAAGGGGGTATAAGATGATTAAGATTAAGATGTTGTATATGAAATGCACAAAAATTCACATAAAATCATTTCTAAATGTGAAAACTAAAATTTACTAATGTTAAAAGAATTATTGGAAAAAACATGTTTGGGGGTGGAGAGATGGCACAGTGGTTAAGAGCACTGGCTATTCTTACAGGAGACCCAGGTTCAAATCCCAGCACCCAAATGGTGGCTAACAACCATTTGTAACTCCAGTTCCAGGGGATCTGATGCCTTCTTCTGTTCTCCTTGGTCACTGCATGTCACAGGCTCACTTATGCACATGCAGGTATAACACTCATACACATAAAAATAAATAAATAAATGAAAGAATAAAAGATGTTTAAGAGAGAAAATACTGCCATTGAACTTTATAAAGTATCACTTTTCTCCTTGTAGTTGTTTTTCATTTCTGAGTGAGAAAACATAGTTGTCTTCATCACTTGGGTGGAATTGGAAAGATGCTGGTTGAAATTTTGAGGTTGTGTAATGCCATAAACAACTCTTGAGCTTCCTCTCCACATTATCATTGAGCTCGAGCTGATTCTGTAGCTCAGTCTCCCACACAATTAGAATATCATTTTCTTTCAAGTACATAGACATAAATTACTTATGTTGCATCATATATAGTTTGTAGCATATGGGGATGTGTACATTGTAGATACAATGGACACTTCTAAATATTGTTGGATGCCTAGCTTCCATTTTCCTTTGCATTGGGGTGGGGGATGAATCCACCATTATATAGAGAACAAAATTCTGCCTTCTATCAAAAAAGCTGAGCGATTCATATTTTACTTTTCCTGTTCTCTGGTCACCAAAGCAAGGGACATGTGATCTAATCAATATGATGTTCTCTACTTGGGTTTTACACTGCAGAAATTCTTGAATCTATGGATTCTATTAATAGACACTATAGCTACAGAATGGAGGTTGTGTGGGTCCTTTGCTCAAGGCTTGGAGACAGCCTTCCTGGAAGAACTGCATGACCCAATGCTGGACTGTGACTTGTGAAGCTGGTAGAATTTAAGGTATTGCTTGTTACTGCAACCTATCCAAGCCTATCCTGACTAAGGCATTGCTCAAAAAATATATGTGAATAAAAGTGCTTAGAAACCAACTACATGGTGAGATGGTAGGGATGAATGAAATGCAGGAATTAAAAAAAAATTATTTATTGTTTTTATTTGATGTGTATGAATGTATTGCCTGCATGTATGTGAGTGCACCGTGGCAATGCCTTGGAGGTCAGAAGAGGGCTTCAGATTTCCCTGAAACTGGAGTTAAGGATTTTTCATAGCCACCATGTGGGTGCTGGGATTCGAACCTGGGTCCTCTGCAAGAGCAGACAGTGCTCTTAGCCACTGAGCCATCTCCCTAGCCCCTGAAACACAGAAATTTTGTAGTGTCCTAAGACTGTTTGGAGCTTCACTTCTGCCAGTTACTGGCTGCGTGACTGTAAGGGTTAGTCGAAAGGAAGCTGGAGATTATTTCTGGGTATTTCTCCATTTATACTAGAGAGAAGCAGGCAGTGGGTTGAGATATCCTCCTGACCTACAGCGATGTATTTACCAAGAAACCAGCTCATCTCATTTCAGTTCCCTAAAGGGCTTCCTTAGTTTTCAGTGAAAGTGTTCTGTTTTTTTTCTTGCCCAGCTAATCTCTCATGAATCTGAATGATAAATGCCTTTATTGCAGGCCTCATTCCTGCCTCTGTGAGCTGAAATGCCATGGGTCAAGCTAAAATTCTGCAGTTCCTAGGGTGACACTGAGCCCCCTCACCCTCTTACCTCTTCCCCTTCCGTGATACAGAATCTTGAGGCTGTTTAGTTGATTGTTCAGATTTATGCATCTTTTCTGTTGCCCCTAATTTTCTCTCTTCAAAGCACTATGATGGAGATTCAGTGTTATGTGACCTGAAACTAGCATTTTACAGACATTACTCTTTTGTGCCAAAGAGCTCTCTTTAATATAATTCCCAATCTCACAGTAATTATCACATTTTCTTTCCCTGCTGAGTACTCTGAAGCATTTTTGCTAAGTAACTGCAGAGCCACAGTGGATATAGTCCTGGTCTCTGGTGGTCAGATATGCAAATTTATCTGAAACCATCTCAAACACCATGCAAGTGCTTCACTCTGCAAAAAACCTTCTGCTATGCCAGGCAGGTAAGTGGTTATTCTGGGTGCCCTATTTGCCATTAGTCTTACTGCGATGGAATAGTGGAGCACTGAACTAGAACTCCCAACAGCTCCGATTGCTGCCTGCTGCCTCAATGAATTTTATATTAGCAGGCAAATGAAACACTCAACCAAGTGAAAGGAATTCATAATGCTGAGGCTTCTTAGGACTGCAATGTGCTATACGTTTTGCAAAAAAGGAGTGTGGCTATCACTGTGCTAGGACTAATTTAGACAAATCGCCACTTTATGACACATCTGGTCTCAAGTCCTTTAAATTAGTGGAGTTCAGTTGTAGAACACTGGCTGAACTAGAACCTACAAATTCATATGCTTCCTACAGTCGCATAATGCTAACTGATGAGCTTCGTAATGAGTGGAGCCTCGTTGCTGAGAGAGTGATTAGGTATAGTGTTTCCTTGCTGAACATTAATTAAGATAGTGCAATAAAACTTCAGAAGGACTAGTTTCCAAGCAGGATGATTTGAATTAATGTTTATGAAAGCTCTTTATTAACTGGAAAATGATCTTCAAAGGTAGTATGGGAAAAGCTTTTTCCATCTTAATTTGGAATTTTGGTAAATATCACAAATCTCACACCTTATAACCACAGCCTGAGCCTTAAAAATGTAACCTACCTAGTATGTTGTTGCTGTCGTTTCCTTCATGTCCCTTAAACAAGGATAAAATCTTGGAATTTGTTGGTGTCTCACCCTCAGGAGTCTTATCTAATAGCTCATAGAGTTCAGAACTGGCTAATAAGGTCTAATACTGTCATATCCTACACAAATGGGAAACTGAAGTCCCACTTAACGTAAATCAAACCAGTCTAGTGAGGTTGTTGCCAAGAAAGCTCATGCAGCCCTGGGGCTGTGTTGAGTCAGAATTATAGGAGCACAGGTGGTAATGACTTCATTGTATTCTTAACGTCCCTGGTTGCTCTTCAGACCTTGTATTCCATTCTCAGTGCAGCCAGTTAAGAACGGTGGGGAGAATGCATTCCAGCTAACAGGAATGGCCCTGTTTAAGGGCCATGACAGTGAGTGATCCCAAGTCACAAAAAGAACCAACTGATGAATGCACAGGGGAAAGCTCAGGAGGCCGGTGAGATACTTTTGGATAAAGGAAAGGAAGTCACATGGAGGCTTGGCTACCAGGAATGAAAAGTACACTGAGAAGTCCCTGAATTTATGTGCAGAGTGTGGCTGAGGGAGCAGTCATTTGCATTTAGATGGAGGGAATCCATAGGATTAACCAGAATCTCAAAGGCCAAAGTGCCATTCTTCTGTGTGGCTAAAGGTGCCAGAACCGACCGATAGTTCTGAATTGCAAGGGGGCAAAATTCTGCTCTGTAAGTGATAATATTTTCAGAATTGGAGTTGTTTCCATAAGGCTTGGTCTGCCTCCAGGTAGAGTGAGTTTCTCATCACTTGATATTTCTAAGTCCCAAACCAATCAAGGATGGTTGAGAGAAGATTGCTGCATCAGCGCAGGGCTGCATTAAACTGCTTCTGTGGTTCATACCAATTTTGAGTTTCCAGAATCCCGTACACACAGATCAAACAACTCTTACAAGTCATGCAAGCAATGAACTTAGTTTGTTGATTAGATTCAATAGGTGTTTATTCCCTTCCCTTTGTCTTTCTGTTACAGGATTCTCTTGGCTTAAAATAGGCATATCTAGATCAAAGACCCTCAACAGAAATCAGTCAAATGATTCCCTAGGCACATTCTAGTAAGATTTAATATTAGTCTATTTTGTGTGAAAACTCTAAAGCATTTGAAGGTAGTACATTGAGAGACCTTCTATGCCACTGTTGCTAATGAAACAGAACTCTACTTGGCTGAGAAAATGCACTTCCAATGAATGTAGTTGGTAAATTTATTTAAAATTACAAAGTGTTAACACATATCTATATATCAGTTTTGAGAATGAAATCTAGGGCTCTTTACATTCTGGGTCAGCACTCTACCATTGAGTTATATCCTTAGCCCTATTACTATGTAATTATATATGTTATATATTACTTTATGCTAGGTATAGATATTCATGTTTACTGAACAGCAGATATAAAACCTGATTTACAGCTATTATGTCATTTGAATCTTACTACATTCAATGAAGACCTCATTTTTGTTATTTTTATCTTACAATAATAAAATTAAGTCTATGGAAGTCTCAAGACAAATTACTAATGGAGCTGGGATTTGAACACAGAACATTTGTTCTATAGAACATTCTTATCATTCTATTTCCCATGTTTATGAGTGGTGAGGTTGGTTAGATAATGAAACTACAACAAAATGGACTGCTATATGGAACAATATCAGTTAGGTTGTGTGGTAGTTTTCTGAAGTATTGATCTAGCTAGATCGAACCACAGATTCCAGAATCACCCAGGTCATGAGAAAGACTCTTGCAGAGATTTGGAAATGAAGCATCAGCTGCTTTGCAACTCGCGCGACAGCACTTTCTGCTGGCTCAGTCTACTGGAAGTAGCTGGGTTGTACCGGCACACCCTCCCTTGGATCCTCCTTCAGCTTCACTGAAAATTTTCTTCTGATTCATGTATTTTTATTTTACATGTATAAGTGTCTTTCCTGGATGCATTCAAACACACCCATGTCACGTAATGCCCATGGAGGCCAAAAGAGGACGTGGGATCCCCCAGAACTGGAGTTACAAATGGTTGTGAGCCACCACGTGGGTGCTGGGACCCAAACCTGGGTCCTCTGCAATATTAGCTAGTGCTCTTAACTGCTGAACCATCTCTCCAGTCCTTTCCTTCAGCTTCTTGAAGTCCTGGGCTCTGTGTGTGTGCGTGCATGTGTGCATGTGTGCATGTGTGTGTGTGTGTGTGTGTATGTATGCACACATGCATGTGCACCCTTTCATAGCCATTAAGCTCAAGGCCAGAGTGAAAAAGAACTTTCAATTACTTTATACCATCCTTGAGAGATCCTAACTTCTCTCACCTTCAGGGAATTCTGAAATTTCTGACCTCTGATTTAGTTCTGCTTTTAGGCTTCAGTGGTATTTATGAGGAGAGCTGCTTGACAGAGTTGGCTGTACCAACCGGCATAGTTGCCTGAGCCAAATTGCTCTGACAAACTTGTCCCTACTCAGCCTAACCTACTTCTGTTAGTCAATCAGGGTTCAAATTTATTCATACTCTGCCGCTGATTGGACTAACTTATACAAGTACACAGGGGAAGGGCCTTGATTTGTGGATTGCAGCCAGCAGTCACTGCCTTCTATTGTGACAGTATTTCTAGACCCCAAGAACTTTTAGTGGAAATCTTAAACAGTGTTTCTCTTCCAAGAAAAGAGGGGTACAAGGTATCAACATGGAATGAGAGGACAATATGGGTAGAAGCGGACATTTCAACCCATAGGAGACAGCCTCAGGATAGCAGGGTGAGGCTACAAGGTTTGAGTAGATTTCTGGACCTCTTCAAATATATACTAAATGCTGTTGGTAAGTTATCCTCTATATCCCCTTCACTTTGTTTTCTAGAATAGATAATATCAGTATTTACTTTATAAAGTATGTGAGGATTAAGTTATGTGTTTAGATTAATGTGATGTGTTTAGTACAAGGTAAGCCTAATATTGCTATTTGCTATTATAGTTGACCCTGAAAATCTATAGGGGATTGGTCCAGGGCTCTCCACAGATGTGGAAATCTGTGGATGCTCAAGTCCCTCATATAAAGTGGTATATTATTTGCATAGAATCTTCACATATTTTTCCATATCCTTAAATCATCTTTTGGTCACTTATATTACTTAATTCAATATAAATACTTACATGAATTATATTTTTAGGAATTGATGACAAGAAAAATATCTGTACATGTTCAGTAATGATGTGAACATTGTAGCAGTAACTACAAATGAGATATAACTTAACAATGTTCAAATAATGAACGTTAGAGAGGAGTCCGTGAAATGATCGGACCTGCAGTGAGGTCTGCCTGCACAGCTCTTCTTATGTGTGGATTCAGTATCGTAATGGTCAGTTCATGGAAAAACCAAGTTTTAATTTTTAGAACTTTCTAGTGTTTTTCCCTAAAATGTTTTAATATGTGGTTGATTGATTCCAGAGTTATGGAACCTCAAGTTAAGGAAGGCAGGATTATCTGGTTTTTGAAACTTCCTGGGATATTTTTTTTTTTTGTCAAATATTTTGATCCATGTTTGATTGATTACATGGATATGGTACTTGCAAATATGGAGGGCTGAGCACACTGTTCTTATTATTATATTAGTATAAAGGAGGGCCAAGTTCTAGTTCTTGTTTTTAGAGTGCTTCAATTTCTTTTGGCATCTTTGGGATTGAAAATATGTGCTTCAAGTCCTTGGGAAACTTAAGTCTCTACTGTCCCATATCTGTTCCTTGACTGTATCTTGTCACTCTTTAGGTCTTTAATTAATTAATTAATTAATTAATTAATTTTTGAGTTAAGGAAAGGAAACAGGTGAATGGGAAAGACATCAGAAACCAGGAAGAAAAATAGGAAAAAAAGTTTCCATTAACCTCTTTTTATTTTTTACATCAATCTAGAAAGAATAGGGGAAATAGTAAATGGGGGAAAAATGATGATTTCTACTGAGCGGGGCTTTTGTGTGCCCAGGCCTTCACAGGACACTTCTGCCTAGGTCTGGACAGAAACCACATGTGCTCTGTACTCAGATGCACTGAAAATGAGTGGAATAGTGATGGAGAGAAAGTGTCGTTCTTATCCCCAATTGAGCTTTTTTATATTCCTTTAAAAAAATAAGTTCTTTCCTGTACATGCTTTGTGGTCCATTTTCTCTGGAACTGCTCACCTTTGCTGGCTCTTCAAGATAGGCAAAACCTTTCCAACACAGCTGCTTGTTTGGGCTGATACAGAGGCCCCGGGCAGACATTTATTCTTTCCTTTTTGAAGACAGCTCTTCCCATCCCTCTGGGGTTACTTCTTGCCAAAGTGGCTGCTATCTGGCAACCACACAGGCTAGGGTGGTCAAGTTTCAAATGTCACCATGCAAATTTCAGTTTTAAGGACGAAAGTCAAAGATTGAAATGCCAAACCTTAAATGTCCCTCAAATACATATTTTCCCAACAATCAACTTGCCACAGAAATAAACAGCAATTACACAGAAGCCACCCCATCCCTCCTCCTCTCATTCTCTACCCTGTTCAAAGCCATTTCATAGAGTATTTGTGATGAAAGATACCTCAGTGTGTCCCACTTCATATTTGAAGCATAGAAATGAACGATGGTAGGGCACATATGCCACAAAACCACAAAATGACGGTCATCATTGGCCTAGTTTTCTGAGTTTCGGTGAGAGACACGGGATTACTTTTAAAGCTGCTGATGACAAATCAAGGAGAGAAGTAGGTGTCTCTGCTTTAGAAAAGAGGCTCAAAGAATCTTTACAGTACAACTTGGACATAAGTTTTGGATTCAGAAATTGTTTTTGCATTCTAAGAAAATGAAAGGCAAATGTGATGGTCCTTACCAGAAGACCACTGATAGAAATACCCCAGGAGTCTCTGGATGCAACAGGCAGAATGGGGCTTTTGGTGTCCATGCTTCTGGGAATAGTGTCAGTTAGTTCAGGGGAGATTTCAGCACAAAGCAATGAGCCACACAGCTTGGCTGTTTAGACTTCTGTAATTCAGTTTCTTCACTAAGAGCAGCAAATGAGTGACGCTCACTCATGCAGAAGCCTGGGTGTGCTGTCCTTTAGGGACTCAGGAAAATTCCCACAGTGTCATCTGCTCACAGAACCCAGTTTTTCCCTTGCTTTTGCAGTTACCTATCTGTTCCCCAGGGGTCCTGGTTTCACCAAGGGGTGGGGCATGCTGCGAAGAATTGACTGTGGAGAGTTAGCCATGGAAGGAGGGGCTTGTGGCGCCATCTGGAAACGGAGCTCCGAATGCATAGGGGGCACAGCACCTGGGGGTACTCAGAACAGAATGGCCTGGCACTTACAGACCTGGGCCACGACTGCTGGCACCCTGAGATACGGGAAAATGCTAGAAGTGACTATGGGTGTGCCACAGGAGCGATCTGGAATGGCTGTTCTGAGCACTGCGCCATGGAGCGGAGTGGCACAGAGCTAGGCACTGGGTGTTTGTTTCTTTGTAAGTCACTCCACTCCCTCCCCATGATAATAATAAATGTACATAAAGATATGTTATGTGGTTTGGCTGATAGTGCAAAAGACCCAGAGAGCACTCTGGTGACAAATTGGTGTAGTCTGGCCTGGATAAACGAACCACAGCCTTGGGGATGTGAATCTGGGAAAGCAGAGCTGTTCTTGCTGCCTCTGTGGCTGGTCAGCTGGGCTCTGATTCCCAAATCCAAGAGCAGCTGCCAGGAACCCAGGGGAGAAGGTAATCAAACCCCATACCTTAATGGGGTTAGCGATAGTCACGTGGGTTATACAATGGATTGTAAAAGCTCTCTTTTTAAGAGGCCAGCCACGTAGAAGTGTGGGCCACGGCTATGTTGTACGTGTGGGGGTATGTTGTGGGTATGTGAAGATTTGTTAAAGGTTGTCCAGAGGCTAGAAAATCTTTTACTGGCTCTGGACCCAAAAAGAGCACCAAAAAGGGGGCGTGTCCAATTTGTATAATAAAAGATGTGCCCCAGGCAGGGGAAGCTGAAAAGACTAAGGAGGTCCTGGCAGATCCAGTTGCAGAGCTTGAGAGAAAAAAAAAGCGGGACACTTTGACTGGTGTAAGGTTCAAGGACTCAGAGGAAAAGACAGATAATAATAAAAAGAAAATGACCTAAAAATAAAAGTAGCTAAGGCTGCCCCTCAGATTCAAGCACTGATACAAAAGGAAAAAAAGCTAAAGGTGCTGTAGCTAGGAAATATTCCATACTAAAACTGCTAAAACTAGGAAAAACTTACAGACAAGCAATCAGAGACCCCCTAGGCATGTGGCTCGTGAGAGTATGGGACACAGGAGCAAATGATGTCAATCTAAGTCCTTCAGAAGCTTCACAGCTGAGTTATATAACCACCCTTCTGTCCTTGCGATATAGGCTGTTCAAACTAGGCCAATGCAGGGGGGGGGGGGGCGGAGCAGTCCTTAATGGGATGGCTGGTTGAAGGCATTAAAGATACATGGCTGTCACCAAGGGAGATTAACATGATTAGCAGGGGCTGGAGGACTATAAAGGAGGGGCAGGCATTACTGAGAAAGCTAGGTATGATAAAAGCAATATATGATGCCCAGTTCACTGGGACAGATAAGACTGTGTTCCTCAGAGATATGAAGAAAAGCTTAATTCAACTGGGACCTCGAGAATGGTATGGGGCTTTAGTGGTTTTACTAAGCCCTTTAATGGGACAGGATCTTTGTAAAGTGAGACAGGCTTTGGCAAATCTCAATGATTCTGACCAGCATGTAAAATGTGTCTGTAAAATAAAAGAACACTCTATAAGAGATGTAAAAAAGACCAGACTGAAGAAATGGTCCATTTGGGTTACTCAAAGACAAATGTGGCGAGACTTATGTTAGGCCCAAATTCCCAGAGAAAATAATTGATAGGAAACCAAACTCAGTACTAAGGCGTTTCTGGAAGGCTTTAAAACCAGAACAGTTTACAAAAGACATTCAAAGGATTGAAAACTGTCCCAGGGGTGGTTAAGAATCCTCAAGGATTAAATAAGATGCATTTCTCTTCTGATAAAGGCTATACTAGGGGTGGAAGCAGGTTTTCCCACAAAGTTCTCCCCCAGCAACCTGGTGTGGTCAATGGGAAGATGACAGATACAGCTACAGTCAGGAGGGACATCCAGGGCCTGCCTGACTCAGGGAACCAAGTGCAGAGGGGACAGGAGAAGCCCCCTGCCTCAGCCCAGTACAGGGTCAGGCAACTGAAGCCGACACCTATAAGTGTATCAAGAATAAAAGAATACAAAGAGACTCCATGTAAAATCCCCAAAGTGCAAAATGACTCCAAAGGGATAACTAAAGATGATAAAGAGCTAACCAAATTAATGCCTTGTACCCATGCTATGTTACCTATGGTATCTATGGAGATAACAATATGAATGGACAAAACCTTTCCATGCTGTGTGAGACCTTGTCTATGATTGATTTGATCTATAATGTTAACCTTCCTTTGATGCAACGGACCAGCCCAGACCGGGGCAGTTCAGTCCGATGGGAACAGGGTCGTCGAGAGGGTGGACAAGGAGTCGGCGAGCGACAAACAGACGCAAAAGGAGCTTGATGAAAGTCTGAGTGTAATTTTCACAGTTGCAAGGTTTGAAATATATACAGCAAAGATTACAAAAAACGCAGAACAGTCATGCTAAGATTCACAGTTCCAGAGGTGAAAGTAAAACATAATTTTGCCAACATATCTCTCTATCTTATCAACCTGACACTAGACAGTAAATTCCTGTTTTACTGTGTTTATTTACTGTCAGCCTTTCTCACACACTTAAGATTCTGCTCGGCTTTGTGGTCCCAAGTCAGGATGGCCTTGATTCATTAAGCACCCCATTAAGAACTTCCAACACCAGTGGTGCCAGGTTGTTACTTTTTTAAAGATCTGATAACATTCCTTGCTTGTTTGTAGTGGGCCATTAGGGCTTCTAAGTTATTTTAACTCTATAAGTCCCAAAAAGGCTATCTCATGTTAGAAATCCATGAAACCATATTTTTCTCTTATCCTACCAATTTTAAAATACCTTCTATATTTGCTCTTTAATGCTCTCTTATTGATTGTTTATCAAAAGACACCAAGGTGGTCTTGATCTTACCAATTTATCCATGAATTGTAATGAATAAAAGAAACCCTTCTTCTATCTATATTTATCTATCTACATTTTTCTTCTAGAAATCTATTATTCCCTGGACTTTCCAGCATTAACTCTGCCTAGTCACTTCTCACTATGTCTAAAATATCTCTCATTAAAATATCTTTTGTTAATAATGGTGCATCTGAACTAGGATGATTAAAGTATTTCAATAAAGGCAGTGATAATGGTGCCAAGGACACCAGGCACTTTCTGGGCCCCCAGAAAACCCAAGATATAGTGACAGTTAGAAAGTTAATAGCAAGTAAGAGTGTGCCAGGTACACTGCATGTTTCTTGTCACAACCAATTCCAAGAGGCAACCTTCCTTGAAGTTCCAGCCTCAACCCACGGAGGATCTCACGCGGGCTTCATTGGAGATGGCGTGACACTTTGAGTGTTTTACAGATGTGAAACCCATTTGAAAGATACCTGAAGAAGCAAAGGCCAGCTATAGCTGTAGGATTTTTGAGAGATTTATGACTGGGTAAGAAAGGCAGAGACTCTGATACTATACAACTGTTAAGAAAATCTACAGTACCAGGGGTGGGTTGTCCCCTATGAGCTGTTGGTCAGAGAAATCCTATAGGTCCTCAAATTCACCAAGGCTATTGCCATTAATGTTGGTTGTACAATAGAAAGGTTGGTAAGGCCATGTTGCTGAAGACACTGCATGTTCTGAGCACAGGAGAAGAAGAGGAGATGGAGCTGAGACTAAGCCAAAAAACTCCATGCCAGTGGATGGATGATGTTCATATTGCCAAAAGGCACTATCCAAATGTCTAGGAAAGAAAATCCCCTATGATTCAGCTCAACAATGGACCCCACATGCTGCACACTGTGGACATACCAAGCAATGCCTGCCAGTGCAATAATAGCTCAACCAACATATGTGCAACTGACAAATTTCTAATTGGATAACGCCCTCTCCTAGGGGTGGAACATATAACTGGTGCTATAGACCAAGCCAATGCCTTGTGTCAAGGAAGGCTATAGGACCTAGCAGGGGAAAGATATACTGTTTAATGAATATAGCACTCCTACTGGGATTCTTTCTAGGCATTTGTATTTACATTCGTGTTTGTTTAGAAATGTCTACTTCCTTCTATTTGTCTTTCTAGTAAAAGAAACACCACTGAAATATATTAATGGCCACAGCTTAAAGACAAATAATGCAGAGGACAAAGAAGTCACTATCTTGTCATTTTACAAGAGAGATTGCCCTACATTTGTCACCCCCTCCAAGACTCAGAGACCTTAGCGGAAGGTTGGTGGAAAAATTGTGTGAGCAGAGGAAAGGGGTGGAGTGTGTTCCCAGGGTCCTGGTTCCTCCAATGGGCAGGGCCTGCTGTGGAGAACTGACTGCAGAGAGTTAGCCATTGAAGGAGGGGCTTGTGGTGCCATCTGGAACCAAAGCTGCAAATGTGCAGGGGGCACAGCAGCCAGGGGTACTTAAGAACAGAATGGTCTGGCACTTACAGACTTGGGGCAAGACTGCTGGCCTCTGAGGTGTGGGCTAAAGCTAGTAGTGACTATGGGTGTGCCATGGGAGTGATCTGGAATGGCGGGCTCTGAGCCATGGCACAGAGCTGAGCGGCGCAGAGCTATGCACCAGGCGTACATTTCTTTGTAAGTCACTCCCCTCCCCCCACGATAATAATAAATGTACACAAAGATATGTTATATGGTTTGCCTGATAGCACAAGAGACCCAGGGAGAACTCTGGCGACACCATCTCTTGACCCAGAAAGAACCAGGAGAAAAGAAAGAATGGGCTCTCCAAGATCCGAGCCAACTGCTGATGAAGTCTTATAGGTTGCCGATGTCTTTATTATTTTCCCCTTGGATAAAGCAAGTAGTTTGAGTTGTATGAAACTTAACAGATGAACAGGGGAAAACAGGTCCACCATGACTCAGATTTTTTCACTGAAGCAATCAAATCAACAAACCAAAAATGCCCCACAACATGTGCCTTCACTGAATCATTGCATTAGTGACGTTCTCTTGGATGATCCCCATTGGTAGGATATTTTTCTTACCTAAACCTATTTTCAGTAGTTGCTTAGATCATGTACTAAGCTGAAATCAGTAGACTTCCATAGGCTCATTAATTGTAGCAGTTTGAATTTCATTGCAACATGGAATTAGTGGCTTTAAAAGATAAAAATAAATGTCTCTATAAAAACTATATTTCCAATAAACAGAGAATAATTTATTTTGATACAAATGTGTCCCAAACATTGCAAAGGCCCATTTATATTAAAATATTCATGTAAAAATTGAAATGTTAAGAATATTTTTTGTTTCCCTGAAACTCAATTTTAGCTGGGAGCCAGTCTAGTATTTTATCTGGCATTTCTAGTGCCATACAATCATAAAATTGTAACACATAGTGACCCTGAGGAAAATATCTTTAAAAGATTGAATGATTATCTGTGGGGTATGTTTACTTGTGCCTGCACAACCTGGATCCTGAATACCGGACTGTCCTCAGTCAGATGGAGGCCAGCTCCCACTGTCCTTGTGACAGCAATCTATGACTATTGCTCCAAGGAAGTCTGGAGCTTGAGGTCTTGCTGTTGTCCCTAAAGGGACCTGTTGATGAGAAACTGTTTTCCTCAGGCTCTGTGGAGACCTACAGACTGAAGTGTACCTGGCCGACTAGTGTGAGTTGCACTGGGCTCTGTCAGGAGTGATGGGAGTTTGGAATGTTTTGCCAACTCCCATCCCTGCTACGTATTTCTTGGGATCTTCCCTTCTGAATACTACTCTTTTTAGCAAGCTGTGGTAGGACTTGCTTTTTCTTGTATTCAATATGTGGTTTTTTTTTTTTTTTTCTTGTAATGGCTGTTCAACTATTACGACCTGACATTTCATCTTCAAACACATGTAGTCACTCAAACAGAACAGAAAGATGTAAGTTCAAAAGTGAGGTGAGAAGTTGAGTCACCAAAGTGTCATTTGATAATGACTTCTCTTGCTTCAGGGAGATTATCTTGTAGAGCCCTGAGAGAATGGACTTCTTTTAGAATTTAACTTGGGACAGAATAAATTGTTAGTATATCATAAAGTGAGTAAAAAGCACTGGAAGCAGGGAGCCTTTGATTTCCTAGTACTCTCTTCCATCATTAATTTATTGAATGACTTTAAAAAAGTTTTTCAAGTACCTATTGTGAACAAAGTGTGTCCTGAGGATTTAGTGGTGAATATGATACACTTCCTGCCAATGGTTGTCTGTGGGAAGGCAGATGAAAGCCTGGTGGAGACAAATATAAACAGTTGAAGATAATATAGGATTTGACAAATGCCATGAAAAAATAGTTTGGCTTGCTTTGATGTCACAGAGGAGGGCTGGTAACACACTGGGTGGCAGGGGAGAAATAGAGCTGTGGGGTAAAGTGATGGAAAAGCCAAGTCCTTGAAGGGAGCAAAGAGTTGGCATAGACAAAAAATCAGAATAACAGTGCTCCAGGACTGTGAGATGACTCAGCAGATAAAAGTGTTTTCTGCAGATTTGACAACCTGATTTCAACCCCTGGCACCCACATGATGGAAGAAGAATTGCTCTCTCACCTCCATATCTACATCTCATGAACTACAACTCCCCCTCATGCACTCACAAAATAAATGTTTTAAAATTTAAAAAGGAGTGTTACAGATATAGTACTTCATTTGAAGGTACCATTGTGCTAGAGGTGGTGACAGTGGTCTAGAGTTATAAAATGAGCTTGAGGATATGGCGTAGAAAAATGAGACTGACAAAATAAGATAGGGTCTAGATCTTCCCAGGCTGGTAATAGTAAGGAATTTGAATTTTGACCAGAGAACAGTGGGAAGCCAACAAATGCTTCTGATCATGGGAGCAACATGACCATCTTTCCACTGCAGAGTGATACTGTTCCTGCAGACAGAAGAAAGAGAAGAGAGTCTAGACCTGAGTCAGTCGATCAATTTTGAAGACAATTTCATTAATCCAAAATGGTGCTAAGAGTGATTGTAAAAAGATGTTAGAAGTGGGAAAGAGGTGTGTGTGTGTGTGTGTGTGTGTGTGTGTGTGCTGAGGCAGCGACAGTGTATGTGATGAGGAGTTGGGTCAGAATGTGTTCTGAAAGCAGAGAAGACCTCAGGTTGATCAGATCTGCAGCTGAGGTAGGAATAATCAAGGGTGACTCCTGGGTTTTTATTCACTATCTTTGCTGGATAATGATTGGTTCCTTTGTTAAGTTTATAGGGAAAATGAAGAAAGAGTCAACTTGTTGCTTCTGAGTACTTTGTCACCCCTAAGTTGCTAATTCCTGAATTATTCTTGTGAGCTGTTAGGATCAATAACAAAATTTCCAAATTCTATGGTCTCACACAGGATCCAGGATTAGGACAATTTTCTTTCTTTTCTTGGTGTGTGTGTGTGTGTGTGTGTGTGTGTGTGTGTGTGTGTGTGTGTCTGTGGTCTGTGTGTCTGTGTTTGTATAAAAATCTACCTTTTGGAGATTTAGAATGGGTTGGCCTTTACTGGCAGTGTGGATTAGATAAATTGGAGTAGGGGAGTGTCAGTGGCTTGGGACATGATCAGTGATGGAATGAAGAACTGAGTGGGAACTGAAGGAGCTGAGAGGTCATTGTCATCCTTTGGAAATTCCTCAGGGCAAGTGGGCTGGTCTTCTACCTCAATTCAATTAAATCTACAGCAGAACTAGGGTAAGACAATTATGAAAGGGCTTTCTATGTCGGCAAAAAGATTTATTCTTTCTTCATCACATGGCTTCTTAAGAGAAGTGTTTGTGCACTGTGCCCTCAATGAGACTTATTTCTCTCTTCTTTTTTTTTTTCTACTTTGGTTGATTTATTTTTTTTTTTGTGTTTGTGGGGGGCTTTTGGCTACTCTAACATTTCCCCTTCTGAAGAGGTAACCCTAAAATCTTTTAAGGATTAGATAAAAGCTCTCAAATAATTTTGACATTTTTGGCCTTTGGAATGGAATAAGTTGCTAAAAGGCCCAAGGACACTGTCAATTTTAGCCAAGAAACTGGCTACTTTTCTTTGGGGTCTTTTTACCCTAACTGCCTAGCCAATTCCTACCTCCTATTCTTATCACGCCATCCTCTGAAGAGGTTACCCAAATTGCCAATAGGGAATTGGGATGCAGACCACTCTGGCTTCTTCCATGCTGAACAGGGATGCAGGGTGAGGCAATAGGCGTGCCCCTTCAGTGGGTCTATCTGAAAGACTCCCAAATCGCATAACTCTAATCTTGAAGCGGAAAAGAAAGTATTTGAATTGTGAATAGGAGATGTGAAGGAGAAATAAAGGCAAGAGTAATTAGCATTACAAGTTCTACACAGGGAACTAGAAAAAAGTCAGAACAGGGCAATTTTCAAATGTTCATATGAAAGTCCATTGGGATTTCTTGACAAGGCCTTCAAAAAGCATCCCTGTATTGGGTTCCTCCTCGTTTTCCTTTTGTCTTCCAAGGCTGGACTCTAGAGAGATGGATTCAGGATTTGCTTTCAGGTATTGTGATAGCTATTAGAGTAGTTAGAATCAATGTCAGTTCCCTCTCAAAGGCTTCTAGATAGGGGGAGAAAACAAATTTATCCATCATTTTAGAACAATAGCTGGTTGCCTCCCTTAGCTACAGGTGGGCACTGCAGTATTGGAGATCAATATTTGAAGTCTTACTTCTGAGCAGCATGTCCTGGTTAGGAGCAAAATCATCAATGAGAAATAATTGTCTAAACTTTTTATAGAGACTTAAGTTTAATGTCTGGGAAGTGTAATCCTTTGAACTCTTAAAGAAATATACTGATGACTTTACTCTTTGGTTATACTTTCCTTTTGGGTGTTTAAGACCATACAGTTGGTACAAATATATAAGTTTATTTTTATACTTAAGGTCATTTGAGGATCTGTTCTTCAGGGGTCACATGGGCTTGGGAAGAGCCCCTGGCTTCTTTCTTTTACCAGTTCCTTCTATGTGAAGATAAGTCAAAGATCCTGTTTGACCATGTCTGGCTTCACTTGGAAGCATGAATGAGATGTTTCCTCTGATTTGACCCTCCTCTTTGTAGACTGGACACAGGTTCAAGTCCATCTCATGAAGTCTCCATGGCCTCCCTGAACAAGAGGACTGGTGACTCACCACAGTTAGAGACCATTTTGAGAGATGTTCCATAGTCCCCTGGAACTTAGTCAACCTTGGCAAAAACTGTCCTTTAAGTCCCTCTGACCAGATTAGTATAGGCCTCAAAGTATGGCTGTTAAACATCCAATAAGGTTAGTTCCACCAGTCTGGTACTTGTAATTATCATGTGCTATGTAGATAAGACTTGGGCAAAAAATCAAATGTTCTCAGATAAACTTTGACTGGATATATATTTTGTTCTTTAAACTAGTTGACTCAACTATGACCACAGAAAATTTTAAGATTAATGTATATCATTTTGTCTCATCCTTTATATAACATAACAAACCTGTACAGACCTTCATTTTCTTAGGCTTTCTCAGCTCCCCTCATTTGTTCTATTTTGGAAAATATCTCCATTCCCACATACTATTAACATCTTTTACATTCTCATTTTCTTTTGTAAAAAATAATTATGAGACATGATAGCATTAACAAATAAATTTTCCATCTGTTTTGAGACTTCTTTTCCTGGGGATGCTAAGCACTGCTTATTTCCTTTTAAGGTTCTAGTGTTAAGCCAATGTTTGATTAAAGTTTTACTGGGGAACCAATGAATTTATTGAACTTCCTTACCGAGATAACTGAGGGGTTGCTGAGGTGTATGTATGACCTGAGGGTATGCATACTGGAAAGCCTTTACCCAGCATGGGTCATGCCTTCTCTTCCTAGCCTTCCCCAGATTGTATACTTTAGCCCTCCCCAAATCCAGCAGGCCATGTGTGATTAGGGTCAAATTACATACAGTTGGCTGGGAAGAGTGGGAATCACTGGATAATGTGGTGAGGGTGTAATGACCCTGCTTGGCCGTCCTTTAATGATTTCTTTCTTCTTAAAAGGGCATTTGGATTCCACCTTTATGATCTCATTTAAGCTTTAAAAAATCCTCACATTGACGATTAGGGCTTTAATATGTGAATGGGGCTGGAGAAGCATCGTCTCTCCAGCAGAGTGAGGTCCTGAATCATGAAGCAGTATTTTCCATCTGGAGAATATGGAGGTGGAGAAGAGGGACGCTGTGAGTGGAGAGTGCTCATAGTTGGTGCAGAGATAATGGCTGAAGTGCATGTTGCTGGTTGTGCATGTGGAGGTTCTGGGAAGTGAAGATGCAACTGGAGCCTGTATTTGGATCTGAAGGTATTTGAAGGCTTCGCTAGACAAAACTGAACCTCATATGGCAAAGAATGGGGAACAGACACAGTATTTTTGCCTATACTGAAGACAATATTACACATTTCATACAGTTGACCTGGGTGCACATTCAGAAATCACAATGTGAACGAAACTCTGTACAGTAATTGCAATTATTCGGGAATTCTATCACCGTCAGCTCACAGTGTGTGCTCCAAGTACCAAGTAAGTGGTATAAACCTATCTCCGGGCGGGGTCGCGAGTTTCTTCTGGTGTATTTTCAACTGCCCTTTAAGACATGTGTGGATTGATCTCATAGCCACATAGGGAGCTCTGTGGTTAGGATTCAGTTCGAGAGAGAGAGAGAGAGAGAGAGAGAGAGGAGCTGGTCTTCAACTCCATAATCTTTGTTTGTGTCAGATACTGTAGGTGATAAATGTAAAGTGAGGCAAAGAAAGACTGAGGAATTCAGTTAATTTCAGTGGGCCTGGATTAGGGCTGAGGCAGAGTATTTAAAACCATTAAATGGAAGCATTTAGACAATTGTAAGCACCCATTACATCTTGGCTCTAGAAAATTACCCAGACAAGAGTTCTGGGAAAACTATACTGTGCCCTGTGTGGTGGTTTATATAGATTATCAACCCAACAGGTTCTAGAATGATTTAGGGAATGAGTCCCTGGGCATACATGTGAGGGCTTATTGACATTAGGTTTGTGAGGTGGGACAACCCACCCTAAATATGGGTGGCAGAGTTGCATGGGCTAGGGTCCTAGACTGAATGAAAAGGAGAAAGGGAGCTAGCAGCAGCACTCCTCACCCTCAGCTTCCTGGCTACAGACGCGGCATAAGCAACCAGCCTCCTGCTCCTGCCATGGTGCTCATGACAGAAGGGTCTCCTTGAATTGTAAGCTAGAATAAAGTCTTCCTCACTTTGGGAGATGACTGTTGAGGATTTGGTCACAGTAATGAGAAAAGCAACTAAGAAACGCTGTTACTAAACTTGCATTCTCCAGCTATCATCTCTGTGTAGCATTAATGAGAACTAGATGTTGAGAAGGCACATCTGTACTCCACGGTGTGAGCGAGGGACGTGGGTTTAACAGCGGCCATAAGTAGGCACTGTGCTTGCTTCACAGTCTCTCTCAGAGTCTTTGAGGTCAATCATCTCTAGAAAACTAAGACAGTATATTGGACTCGGTAGTCATTCCTTGAGCTTTGTCTATTATAACTTAGTGAACTTTTATCAATATTATTCTTGAAGCTTTAAGTTCTGGCTGAGCATCAACCTGTCCAAGCTTTGTAGCCCATTTTGAGTCTCTTTTCCTTCTTTTCTGTCCTTGGAATAGAATGTTTCTGAAAGCTTTGCTTTGTTTCTTCTACTCTGAAAATAGAGCATAGTTTCTCTCTAACTATGTTACGATGCTTCCCTTCCCTTCCACTTTACATTTGTCAACATACTATGTCTCGTTTTACTGTTTTCTGACCCCTTCCCACTTTACCACATGCTGCTAGTACAGCAAATACTCCTATTTTTTTAAGGATGCACATGACATATTTTTGTAAAAATAAGCTCTCTCCTATGAGAGAGCTTCCTCCTCTCCTATGAACTTTAAAGTGCAAAGAACCCCAGTCTTTCTGTTGAGTACATACTGCTTTCCTGGGAAGTATGTCTTATTTTTCAAGCATTTTAGCAGGCTACGTAAGTAGCCTTCATAATATTTTGCTTGTCTGTCAGAGAGATAATGTAGAATACGCCATTTATAGGGCTGGAGAGACGGTGTGATGGTTTGAATGAAAATGTCCCCCATAGGCTCCAAGTATTTGGACATTCTGTTCCCAGATGGTGGTGCTGTTTTGGGAGGTTTTAGAAGGTGTGGCTATCCTGGAGGAAGCATGTCACTGGGGGTAGGCTTAGAGAGTTCTTAAGTCTTGCCAGATCTCCAGTTGCTCTCTTGCTTCTTGTGCCTGGTGATGATGTGAGAGCTTAGCTTCTGCTGCTCCTGCTCTAGCCACCTCTAGCCACCATGCCTTCCTGCCATGACGGACTGTAATTCTCCTGGAACCATAAGCTCAAATAAACTCTTCCTTCTATAAATTGCTTGGGTCAGTGTTTCTATCACAGCAACAGAAAAGTGACTGATATAGATGGCTCAGCAATTAAGAGGACTGGCTGCTCTTGCAGAGGATCTGGGTTTGGTTCCTAGCACCCATGGTAATTAACAACTGTAACTCCAGTTCCAGGGGCTCCAACACCTGCTTCTGACCTCCACAGTTATTACAGGACACAGGTGTACTTACATGCAGGCAATGCACTCATACACAGAATATAAAAAGTAAAACATTTTCAAAAAGAAAATTCCATTTATTTCCCTGATGTCTTCAAGACTCTAGCTTACCCTTCTACACTGCATCTTAATAGGGCATGGAGTCTACAGATTATAGTCCCCAGGTTAGTTGGCACCTGAGTTCCTGTTGGTGTATACCACTAGGAGACACTGGTAAGGGATCACCAGATGCAAAGAAGTATGCTTGTGGTTTTGGTAACCCTTGGTATTGTGATTCTTGACTTTAGCCAGAATTGAACTAGTTCAGTGCTTTCATTCTTAGCTAATAAGATGCCTCTTATACACACACAGAATTAACCACAGTGTGTCTCTGACTTTGTGGCATCAGTTAGACTTTATGAGATTTGTTCACCTAAGTGCCATCAGCATTGTCTTGATATCACTAGAGTTTTTCAGCCTTTTAACATCATTTACACTAATACCATGAATTAAATCTTCTTAGTTTGAAATAGCTTGAATAGATTCCATTGCTCTGACTGACTATATTAAAATAGGACATGGTAGATTAACAGCTCTGTTTCTCTTTTGTTAATGACACATTTTGATAACCCTTCTGTTAAAGTCCACTCCATGAAGCAACTTTATAGGTGTCACTAATATAATACCAGCAGCATCTTGTATGTCAGGAAGCAAAATGTCTTGGGTGGAGGTTGGTTTAGTTACTACCTCATTTCTATGATAAAATATTCTAACACAAGCAACTTAAGGGAGATAAGATTTATTTTGGCTTACAGCGTCAGAGTGATACAGTCCATCATGGGGGAGAAGACATGGCAGCAGGCAGGAAAGTCATGATGGCAAGAACAGAAGGCTGGCTAGTCACATTGTATCCACACTCAGGAAGCAAGCAACAAACAGGAAGTAGGGCTGGACTATAAACCCCCAGGAAGTGACCTACTTCTTCCAGTGAATTTTCATCTCCTGAGGTTCCACAACCTTCTCAAACAATGCCATCAGTTGGGGATCAAGTGTTGAAATAAGTAAGCCTATACAGGATATTTTACATTCAAACTGTAACATTCTGCTTTTGGCTGCCACAGGATTATGGCCATCTTTTGATACAAAATGCATTCAATCCAACTTCAAAAGTTTTCATAATTTCAACATTCTTAACTTTGGACTTAATGTTCAAAAGTCCAAAGTCTAAAGTCTCTCTTGAGACTCAAGACAATCTCTTTCAATGTGAACTCCTAAAAAGTAAAAAACAAGTTACAAAATTCCAACATATAATAGCACATTTCCATTTCAAAAGGGAATGGAGGAAAAGCAAGGAAAGATTGAATCAAAGCAAGACTGAAACCCAGCAGGACACACCGTAAATCCTGCACCCCATGCCCGTCATTTGGATTTATAATCTCTGTTATAAAGGGCTTAGATAGCCCTGCCCCTCCAGCTCTGCTCTTAGTTGATCACCTAGCCTCTGTCTTGGGCTATGTCCATACAGCTTTCTCATTGGACAGCCCATGGTTCTGTCCTTTTCAACATCCTTGTGTCTCCATTGCAACTTAGGCTTCACCTTCACAGTTTCATGCAGTGACCACTCAGGTCCTCTGTGAAGAAGTCCAATCTTTGGCAACTCTTTTCTTGGGTTCAGTGGTGCCCTGAAACTGTGACGTAGGACTCCATGACCCCTTTGACCTTGACTCTAAAACTAGTACAACATGGATGACACTATTAAGTTCTGCTGGCCAGTTTAAGACACGCCTTGGCCCCCTTGGACCACAGTTGGATCAGCTTTATGTACTGACTCTGGGGAGTCACTTCCCCTGGCAGTTGCTTCCCAGGAGCAGGAAACTCTTCAGGCATTTTGAGCTTAGGCTCTCTCCTTTTAGATGAATTTTCATTTTCATAAGTTGGAGCCTTTGATAGGCACTTTTGTTATTGTTCCAATGAAGAGCAGGAGGTTTCTTTTTAAAGGTAATAATCTCTTGAACATTTACAAATGATTTTACAGCTGCACTTTTGTGTTAACAACTTAAAGCTTGCTCACTGTTCTAGTTTGTTTCTCCACTGCTGTGACAAAATACTCTGACCAAACCAACTAGAGGAGGAATGCTTTTATTTATCTTACATCTCCTGGGTCACAGTTCATCAGGGAGCCCAAGGTAGGAACACAGGGCAGGAAGCTGGAGGCAGGAGCTGAAGCATGGGCCATGGAGGAATGCTCCTTATTGGCTTGCTACCCTGGCCCCTGTCCAGCCTGCTTTCCTATGCAACACAGGCCCACCCGTCCAGGGATGGTACCACCCACAGTGGGCTGGGCCCTCTCATATCACACAACAATCAAGAAGATGCCACACAGACATGGCCACAGGCCAGTTCAATGAAGGAAATTCCCCAATTGAGGCTCCCTCAACCAAGGTGTGTCAAGTTGACAGCAAAGCTATCCAGCACAATGGACCCCTTGTGAACTTGACACAGAAACACATCACTGTTAAACCACAACCTTTCCAATTCTTACCCCAAGATATGATGTTAACATTAATATCACAACATAAGAGAGTACAACTTTAAAAGCCCCACAGTCCTTAAAAAATCCAAACAAAAAAACCATCCTAAGATTCATATGGAAGCACAAAATATCTCTGATAGCCAAAACAACCCTGAACACTAAGAGCAATGCTGGGGGGATTCTGGCAAAAAAAAAAAAAAGACCCATAGATCAGTGGAACAAAACTGAAGACCACTTGATATTTTACAAAGGGGCCAAGAACATTCACTGGAGGAAAGACAGCATGTTCAGCAAATGCTGCTGGAAAAACCGGATCTCTATCCATAGAAGAATGAAACTAAACCCCTATCTTTCACCTTGTACT
>NW_008354544.1:741969-758356 GCF_000622305.1 Nannospalax galili | reverse complement strand
ATGGGACCTCATTAAAATAAAAAGCTTCTGTACATCAAAGGAGGCAATCAGGGAAGTGAAGATAAAACCCACAGAATGAGAGAAAATCTTCACCAGCGACACATCTGACAGAGGTTTAATATCCAGTATATATAACAAACTCAAAAATCAAAGAATCAAGAAAGGAAGTAACCCAATAAAAAGATGGGCTAAGGAGCTGAACAGAGAGTTCTCAAAACAAGAAATAAAGATGGCTAAGAAGAATCTTTAAAGATGTTCAACATCATTAGTAATTAGGGAAATACAAATTAAAACCATTTTACGATTTCATTTATCCCGGTCAGAATGGCCAAGGATAAAGATAACAAATGATACCAAATGTTGAAGAGGATGTGGGAAAAGGGGAACGTTCATCCACTGCTGGTGGGATTGCAAACTCATTCAACCCCTTTGGAAAGCAGTGTGGAGAACTCTTAAAAAACCAAAAATGATCCTATCATTTGACCAAACTATACCACTCCTTGGCATATACCCAAAGAATTCATCCTACTGCAGAGGCACTTGTTAATCCATGTTTGTTGCTGCTCTTTTCACAATAGCTAAGAGATGGAGGTAACCTAAGTGTCCCTCAATTGATGAGTGAAAATGTAAAATGTGGTTCATATATATGATGGAGTTTTACTCAGCAGTAAAGAAAGATGAAATCATGAAATTTGCAGGTAAATGGATGGAACTAGAAACTGTTATAGTAAGTGAAGTAACACAGACTCAGAAAACAACAACAACAACAAAAAAAAACCTCCCAAAAAACCAATGTATGTTCTCCCTCATATGTGGATCCTAGCACCAAATCCTAATAAGTGAATATGTATCCAGACATAACTACAGGAACCAGGATAATGGAAAAGAACCAGGGAGATAAAGGAAAAGAAAGAACCTGAAAGAGAACAGCAGGAAACAGATGTTAATAAGGGAGATATGAATAAAAATGGTGTTATTTTAAGAGGAAGGGGGAGGGAAGGTTATACAAGGAACTTAGGGGATAAAGGGAAAGAAGGAGCTCAAAGAGGTGGGTCCATAGGAGAAGGGTATTATTAAGAGAGAAATGAGAAAAATGGGGGACCTCAAATGGGGAAACCATGGTGGAAGGATTAGACAAGGTGAGAGATAAATAATGCTTAGGTATTTTTTAAAAAAATTCGGGGGAACCATATTAGTCCAACAACCTACTGACAAATTATACATACAACTAGATCAATCAATATAATATCTGTCTAGGCAAGGTTTATCTGAGAACGTTTGATCTTTGCCCAAGCTTTATATACATGGCACATGGTAATTACAAGTACCAGACTGGTGGAACTAATCTTCTTGGATATTTAACAGCCATACTTTGAGTCCTATACTAATCTGGTCAGAGGGACATAAAGGACAGCTTTTGCTCCTTGCCCTCCTAGGGCGACTAAGCTCCAGGGGACTATAAGCATCTCTCAAAATGTTCTGTAACTGTGGTGAGTCACCTGCCCTCTTGATCAAGGAGGCCATGGAGACTCCAGGAGATGGACTTGAACCAGTGTCCAGTCTACAAAGAGGATGGTCAACACATAGGAAACTTTTCCTCTATGCTTCCAAGCAAAGAGCATAGATCTGGTTGAGCAGGATCTTTGACTTATCTTCACATAGATTGAACTGGTAAAAGAAAGGAGCCAGGGGCTCCTCTCAAGCCCCTGTGATCCCTAAGGAACAGATCCTCAAATGGCCTTAAGAGTAAAAATAAATTGGTTTATCTGGGCCAACTGTATGGCCTTAAACACCCAAAAGGAAAGTATAACCAAAGATTAAAGGGGCCAATATAATTCCTTAAGAGTCCATATGTATAGCTAAAGGCTACATAACAGAAACAACACCAGACAGGAGATACCTTCTTTTGAGTTGTTGGCCAGGGTGGCCCAAGAGACTCCTAGACAGTAACCCAGCATAGAACTGGGAAAATGAACAGCAGACCCCAATCTTATGTAAGGGAATATTGACAACTGATTGCTGCTAGATGAGGAAGAGCTGATCTTCCTAAAACAAGGCTCTCTAGATAGGCTGACTAGATTAAGTGCATGGATAAGCACTAGGGAATTACAACACAGTGGACAGTAACAGGGATGACAGAGTGTATGGGCTCCAGTGTGTGTGGAGGCTATGGGAGGGTGCCATTTGGGAAGTGGGTATATAGATGAATAAGATTGTTTAGGATATTCTGTATGATACACACATACACACACACACAAAATTAACAAATAAAAAATGAGTTATATTTGAGGAGGAAGCATAAAAATTTACTTCATGTTAATTAGCAGAGGTGATAAACATTACCATTGCAATCTACCTGATGACTTCATATCCATACTCAGGTGCCAAGGTTCCAAGTGTAACCGACTGTGACTAGTAATAATCAGATACATAGAGATTAGAGATGCACATGCAAACATCTAAATATTATTAGTATTAAAAATGAGTCTTTCTGTAGGCTACAGTATATTTTAAAATGAAATGGAGCTCTTTTTTAAAGATTAAAAACTCGGGGCTGGGAGAGATGGCTCAATGGTTAAGAACACTGGTTCTTTTTGCAGAAGACCCAGGTTCAAATCCCAGTACCCACATGGCAGCTAATAACTGCCTGTAACTCCAGTCCCAGGGGATCTGACAGCCTCTTATGACCTCCGTGGGCATTGCAGGACATGGGTGCACTTACCTACATGCAGGCAATATATGTATACATATAAAATAAAAATGATAAAATTTTAAAAAAAGATTAAAAACTCATTCAGTTTTATGGCTTACAGGGTTTATATTGAGTTCAATATTCTGTAACTGCATTAACTCAACTGTGAATCAAAAATATTTACAACCACATTTAAAAGAGATATATCTTTGCTCTGGAAATTGTTATTGAATATGTTAAAGCTGTAATGAAATGCTTCTTCTAATCATGTGGTTATTAAATAAATTTTAAAAAAATCCAAACACTTAAAAGTCCAAAGTCTCTTTTAAAAGTCTTTCAACTGTGGGTAGGTTTCTGTAAAATTTGAAACAAGTGTTGTCTTATTTCAAAGGGAAGAATCGGGCACACCTCACACACCTAAGCAAAAGCAAAGTCCAGCTCAAGGCTGGACATCTGGGATTCACTCATGATCTTCTGGACTCCAAAGTGTTCTAGCAGCTCAATTTCTCTGACTCTGCAGTACCCAGCACACACATCCTGTCTTGCAGATCCAAACCAGCTCCATTCCACACCTACTGCTGTCCTTGGTGGCCATCCCACAGTCCTGGCATCTCCAAGAAGCTGGGGTCTCCACTGAAACTGAGGCTGCACTTTCACCAATGGCCCCTTCTGGACTCTCAGGGTGCAATACCTCAGATTCTCTCCATGATCCTTTCAATCTTGGGGTCTTCACTGCAACTGAGGCTGCACTTTCACCAGTGGCTTTTCCTGGCCTCATGGGGTGCCAAGCCTCAGCTGCTCTCTATGACCCCTTCATGCTTTCAACACCAGTTCCATGCAAGAGACTCTTACACATTACAAAGCCCTGTTTCCAGTTGAGATGGAGGCTCATGTCCCCTCTGTACCACAGCTTCCGTGCCCTGACCCTGAGGAAATAACTCCCAGCAGATTTCACCATAGCAATGCTCGTCTCTTACTACTTACAGCTGATTTTTCAGCCCCAGCTAAGCAGCATCAATTGTCCCAGTAAAGCAAAGGTTTTACTTCAGGTTCTGGTCTCTTCTTAATTACAGCTGATTCTTCAGCCCCAGCCAACCAGAACCCACAGATTCTTGATTCAAAATATCACACGAACAGCCCTGGTAGTTTCTGCTTTCCTTTGAAGCTTCACAAGCCAGGCCTCCATCATCCACAACTCTTTGGAATAACTATTCCAAACTACACAGCCACAAACTCTAAGCACACAATGGCTTTTCTAGCCCAAAGAGCCAGACACTTTCATAATCCTCCAAAGTCAGGTCTGTCATAGCAGTGCCCTACTCTCTGGTACCAATTTCTGTTCTAGTTTGTTTCTCAATTGCTGTGACAAAATACTCTGACCAGTACCAACTTTATTTTATATTACATCCCCCAGGTCACAGTTCATCAGGGAGCCCAAGGTAGGAACTCAGGGAAGGAAACTGGAATCAGGAGCTGGAGCACAGGCCACAGAGGAACACTGTTTACTGGCTTGCTCCCCTGACCCCTGTTCAGCCTGCTTTCCTATGCAACACAGGCACACCTGCCCAGGGGTGGCACTACCCACAGCGGGCTGGGCCCTCCCACATCACACAATAATCAATAGGATGCCCCACAGACATGGCCACAGGCCAGTTCAATGGAGGCAATGCCCCAAATGAGGCTCCCTCAACCCAGGTGTGTCAAGTTGACACTAAAGCTACTCAGCACACTTTGAACTTTCCTCACTAAGCTTCACATTTTCTTTCTTTTTTCTCTCTCTCTTTCTTTCTTTCTTTCTTTCTTTCTTTCTTTCTTTCTTTCTTTCTTTCTTTCTTTCTTTCTTTCTTTCTTTTTTTCACTTGCTGCTTTTTCTTACTGTAGATCTGAATGAGAGCCATGAGCAATAACTGACACACTCTCAGTATTGTCCTGCTTTGAAATTTCCTCCACCAGGGTGGGGGATTCAGTTATCAGTTCACACCCCTAGATGAGGATATATTGACAGTTGATGGCTTCTGGGGGAGGTGGAATTGATCTTCTTTAAGGCTGGGTTCCCTGGTAGGTTGACTGTGCTCCAGTGGATGGCTTCATGTCCATGAATATAAACTGGACTGGATGGATTCTTAAAAAAATAGAGGACATGAACTGAGGAGGGAGTGGGAGTGAATCTGAGAGGCAGCCTGGGGAGGAGTAGAGTATGAATGTCATAAAAATTCATTGTATGTATTCATGAAGTTCTTAAGAAATTAAACTTTTTTAATTTTAAAAAGCCATGTTTATATAAAATTTAAAAACATTATGTCTATTATCTTTATTGCATTTGTGTATGTGTGTGTATGTGTTTATATGTGTGGACCTGTGTTCCACGGCACACATGGAGGTCAGAGGAGACCTTGTGGGAGTTAGTTCTCTCCTTCCACCATGTGGGTTTTGGGATTGAAGTCAGATTTTTGGACTTGGTGGCAAATGCCTTTATCTACTGAGTCGTCTTGCCTCACTGACCCTTGAAATTATCTTTTTTTCTTCAAAAATTTTTATTCTATTTTTGAGAATTTCATACAAGATATTTTGAGCATATTTAGACCCCTCCATATCTGTACCCCTCTTAAAAAAAGGAAAACACAAAAATAAAATATAAAAGGAAAATTTTAAAAAGAAATTTTCTTTGCCAAGCTAATTACTTTTACTTTTGGGGAGATTCTTAGAGTTCTTAGACTGCATGACCTCTAGCCAAGATCTAAATCAAGTCCTTCTTCCTCTCTAAAACCTTTTGCCTGGTGCCTCCATAGTTCATTGTCCTCTGTCTTTTGGTCTTTCACATTCCTACAAGAACAGCTCATTAAGCTCTGCTCATAGTATTTGAAGGCTTTTCTAGCTCAAAGTTTCAAGCTCTTCTGCATTCCTCCTGATAACAAGTTCCAAATGCCTAAGAATACACGGTCAGATTTATCACGGCAGTGGTTGCGCTTCTCAGTACCATTTTTCTGTCTTAGTTGCTTTCTCATTACTATGGCAAACCACACTGACAAAAACAGTTTAAGGGAGGAAGGGTTTGTTTTGGCTTACACCTCCAGAAGGATACAGTCCATCATGTCAGGGAAGGCAGGAGCAGGTGGCTGGCTGTTTATATTGTAGCTGTACTTGGGAAGCAGACAGCTAATAGGGAGTGGGCTCAGGCTGTAAACCCTCAGGGTCCACCCTCAGTGACCAACTTTCTTCACTGGGGATCCATATCCCAAACAACACCACCAGCTAGGGACTAAGTGTTCAAACAAGTCATAAGAATATGGGGGGAGGGGCACATTTCCCATTTAAAGCAAAAGAAAGGTCAAGAGTAAATTATTTTATAGCAAAATCTAGGGCTTAGACAAGAAACACCATACAGATGAAGAGGACTTTGTGCTTCACACCTGAACTCTTAACTTCAAGTCTACCTTCTTTATGAGCTATAGTCTTACTAGATGGTCTAGTCTCGAACTCTCTTTGACATTCTATTTTATCCTCATAAAAAAGTAGTCTCGCCGGGCATGGTGGCGCATGCCTATAGTCCCAGCACTTGGGAGGCAGAGGCAGGCAGATCTCTGTGAGTTCAAGGCCAGCCTGGTCTACATAGTGAGTTCCAGGACAGCTGGGGCTACAGGGAGACCCTGTCTCAAAAAGACCAAAAAATAAAAAAAAAATTAAAAAAAAGTAGTCTCACTATCATAAGGTCATAATAAAGATCATATGAAAAATGCATATGTTGTTTATGGAGCTCAGTGGTTTAGCACTGGCCCAGCATGTACAAAGTTCTGAGTTTGACCCAAGATGCCACACATAACATAAAAATGAATACAATCTTTTTTAAAAAAGAAAATGTGTATATGAAAAGCAATATTTTGCATGCTAACTAAAATAAATAAACCAACAATAAAATTGACTTTCAGCCTATTAAAAACAGAAAGAAAAATGTATGTGGATATATGCAAAGTTCACATTGCTATAAAGTTGGCTATGTTCCTGCCCTTAGTTTGATGTCAGTCTACTTAATGATTTTATAATCAGTTATGCAGTTATAGATATTTAAGTATTTGAGAGGGCATGACATAAAATGACTCAAGATTAAGGCAAGTAATTAAAAAAAATTATGTATAGGAGTGTTTTGCCTGCACATTATGTAAGTGTACCATGTGCATATAATGCCTGTGGAAGCCAGATGAGGGCATAGATCCCCTGGAACTAGAGTTATGGATGATTGTTAGCTGCCATGTGAGCGCTCAGAGCAGAACCCAGGTCCTCTGCAAGAGCAGCCAGTGCTCTTAACTTCTGAACCATCTCTGCAGCCCTTAACAAGCAATTTTTGATAGTCCTGTCATTTGTGTAGATTGACTTGAAATGCCTGGTCACTTTGTAGCCTTGGTTTCTTTACCTGTAACTGTGGAACGGAATGTTGACCTGCCCCTCGAATGTGTTATGTGCACTAATTAATTACATGTGATTGAAGAGCATCCTCAAGTAAGCATCGAAATGCCAAGTGTTCTCACTGATAATAAAACAGATACTTTCTTGAGGGAGCTGTCATGAGGATTAATGATTTAATTGCGACCAAGTGCTCTGATATTCTTAGATGAAAAGTGCCATATAACTTTGAAGAGGAGTATTATTAAATAACTTCTTCTTTGTTTCCCCAAAGAGAAACTCCAAGTAAGGAAATGCTGTTGTGTACATACCTACCTGAAGGTTCCTCCTCCTCTTAATACAGCAGGAACTAAGACGAGGCTTCGGAGGAGGCCTTCAACAGGCAATTAGAAAGTTCTCACATTTCTTCTGTAGTTGGCTCAAGGGGTCGCTTCAAAATGAAATCTTCAGAACTGTCAACAAAAAATAACTGAGAACTAATCAGCGCAAACACTTTTTATTGATGAGAAAAAGTCTAGACCTCGTACTTTGCAAATCCAACTCTCGGCGTGGCGCGCTGTGTCCTCACACTCTAGCCGTGCTGGCTTCTGTCCAACTTCTGCTCTCCAGGCTCTCTGTTTTGCTTTCAACTTCTGTTTTGCCATCCCTAGCTTTTCAAAAGGACTGGGCACAGCACTTTTTTCTTCCAAATATTAGAGCATTCCCTTCTCCTCAGGGGCCACTCTGTCACGACTTCCCCTGCCCCAACTCTAATCATCAGTAGTATTTACTGGGAAATCAATTTATCTTGTCATTTACTTGCTTCATTACATGTTGTTTGCCCCTTGCTAATAAAATGTGAATGTATGGGGATGTGGATTTTATCTCCGCTTTTTAATTGTTGCTGAATATAGAAATTGTTTGGAAAATGAATTATTTATGTTATTTTTATGTCCACCAAAATTGTTAAGTGGATCATCAGTACATTAGGTTAACTTTACAGCTTCTATAACAGATGGTTTGGAAAAAAGTTGGAAACATCTAGAAAATTTTCTAGAAAATTATAAGCATCAAACCAAAGACATATACTAGCAATAAATTCTTTTGCCCGAACTATAGGGTTGTGTTACTGATGTTTCTTTTTCTGTGCATTTGACTTTGGGATCATATTCTCTGGGCTTCTCAGTCTTTGAGAAAGGTAAAAATAAACATACAACAATGCGCTAGGTCAGAAGCTGGTCTAAAAACTAGCCAACTACCTGTTTCTGTGAATAAAGTTAGAAAACTACAATGTTCTGTCTGAAAGCACATTTCCCCAACTCCTTGAGAACTGGAAGTTACAAGAGCTTTCAAACATTGAAGTTTAATCCAAAGAATGGTTGGTGGCTGCTTCTACCCAGAATTCTCTGCTGCACTCTCTGTTCTTTTAAGAATGAGGTCAATAAGCACATAGTTTACAAAGCTAAGCTAAGTTGGAAAACTCATTAGAGTATCCTCAGGATAAACCTGGAGCATTTTATTTTGAAATGAGATTTGTTTGAGGAGTTGATGCTATAACAGTGCTTTTATGACTTGACAGGAAGCAGAGGATTTTGTCAGCATGTACACTGATGCCAGCTTTTGTTCGGAGAATTTGAGGAGACAGAAGTAAAAACCGGACCTTGCTTGATTAGCAATAAGATCTGTTAACTGTAATAATAACACCAGTTCTGTATCTATAATGTAAGGCACAGAGTGGGCTGGGTGCCTACACAGCGATGTCTTATTCTTTCAGGGACCTCAGAAGCAAGAGCTATTATCTCAGTTTTACAGATAAACGCTCTGGTGCTCCGAGGACTGCAACAACTTGCTCAGGGTCCCCTTGGTGCTAAGAAGTGACCTAGAATTAGAATTCATGTCTATTCACTCCTTCCCAGGAGAGCAGCAGTTAGAGATAAGCGTTGCGTTTTAAATACAGGAGAAGCAGCACTTCCCAGCAAAGGCAAGTTATTTATCGCGGCCTTTCCTTGTGAGGGACCCCATGCCAGGGGCTTCTTCTCGAAATGTGCTTAGGCCAGGAGCTGCTGAGAAGGTGGGAAAGGCAAGCCCTTTCGCCACCTGAGTCCCATGTGTTTCATCCGGGGTAGAGCTTTGCTAGAAGGGAGAAACTAGAACCGAAAAGTGCTTACTTTGGCACTGAAATGCCTGCAAAAGTGGGCTAACAGAAAGTTTTTAAGGTGAAGCATACCCGTTGCATTTTCTTTGCAATGACAGGTTTTGAGAAAAGTCTCCTTTTAAACATTCCACGACTTTGGTCAAAGAGCTGGGAACCTGGTATTAAAGATTTCGGCTCTGTCAAAAGCATCAGCCAATCAGAGTGGCCCTGTCATGCACGTGGGGGCTTGCTCAATATTTCTTGTGTTCTTTGCTTTCACTCTGACAGCTTCTAAGTCTCAGGAGACCAGGGGATTTTTCTTTATCTTTTTATTTCCTCGCCAAAGTATATATATTTATGGGGAGGTTGCTGAGTGGGAGGGGATGGAGAGAATGTTGGGTAGAATAGATAAAAGAAAAGCAACAGTGTGGAATAAATTTTTTTGTGCAGTTTTTGTTACTCTATGAAATCTCAAACAAAAATATTGGCAATTTGTTCAGCCTTTCCCCTTTTGCTAATATTTAAAAGTATTCAGTTAAGATTTTCTAATGTGTCCAATAAGTTAAACTGTCCTATGGTGTTAGAAAAATATTACACGTATAAATAAAGTACACCAAAACATTAAAAAGCTATTACACACATTGAACATAAAGTGGCAGAATAATGATAGATCCCACCATGCAGGAAACATATTCAAAAATATTATCTTCCTGGTAATGAAATGCCATCCGTTTCATTTTAAGCTAAATATGTTAGACATATCAGTGGAGTCTGTGCTGACACAGCAGTGAGTTGAAATTGAAAATCTGAAATTATATATATGATTGGACACAGTGTTAAAGTAATTTATAGGAAAAACCACGAATGTGCTGGGTCTGCACCTTCTGGTGAACTCATTTTATAGAATCAGATAGAGGAAAACTCTACCATTTCTAATGTGCAGTTAGAATGGCAGCCGGCCAGGGCCCCAATATATTCAGCTTGAAAAGAGGACAGAGACGAGGGCTGGGGGAAGGAGAGGCTGGGAAGGGGAGGGCCATCAAGGAAAGGGGTGACAGGGTGGGCCATGGAGACAGTGAGGAGCTGGGCCAGGGCAGCTTGCTTCAAATTACTGCAATTCTGCATAAGCCATCAAGAAAATGGCATTTGCTTTCATTGCCCTGACCTAATGGAAGATAGTGTTAGACACTGCATTAGTGATAGGGGTAAATTGGAGATAACAGGAAAACCTAGGCAGGGGCAGGTTTCAGCCAGACTATGGCTGGGTGCCCTGTGACTCCACTTGCTGTGGGGGCAGAAAAGCTCTGGTGGGGGCCATTTGACCTCAGAAATTCAGGCGGACCCACAGAATGCTGAGGGGAAAAGATGTGACAGATGGCTCTCTCGGACTGACTGACTCAGGTCACCTGTCTGTCTGCTTGTCTATCTCTGCCCTCCTTTATCTTTCTCAGAGCTGTACAGTGCACTGGGAGGCAGGGTGAGCCAGGGATGAGGAGGGAAACAAGGCTGAGCTTTTGTGTGGAAATGCGTGACAAATTGGAATCCTGATGTGCTTTTCGGCTTTCATGTATATCCATAATCCTGCTTGAAATGTTGATTATTTATTCATATTGGTCTGGGCCCCTCTGGAACGCTTGGGAGACACTGCTGTGATTTCCATTTGGTGGCTGCATGGGCAGAGGCAGAGAAGGTCTTGTTTCTTCTTAAGTGTTCTTTCTAACCTTCAGTTTCTCAAGAGAGAAAAAGGTGACTATGAAAAAAAGAAGGAAGGATGCTTCATCCTGTCATGGAGCAGAGCAGGACTCCTGACAACCTCAAGTGAGATGGAGATGAATATGACAACTTCTTTGTGTCCGTCTGTCCCTCTCTTCAAACAGTCTGGAGATTCTCTATGAGTAAATGAGATCTAGAAAGGGAATGGGATTTTTCATGCTCAGCATGTTTCCTACCATTTTAAAGAACATAGTTGCCATTTATTTTAAGACCCCATAGCATGATTACAAGTGTACTTCCCAGCTTTGGGAGGAGGAAACAGGCTTATAGAAGTCAGAGGACCTTCTTCAAAGTTACAAAGACAATACGTATTGCTACTACAAACTCTATATTCTTCAAAGTCATTGTGTAGCAAGAATTTTCTGCTCCATTTAACAGCAATCACTGTGGATAGATGGAGGGGTTAAATGGCTTGCTCTGGATCTTAGCCTTCTCTGAACCCTCCAAGTAGCTCAGCTAGCTCTTATATTCCATGACTTTCCTCCCAGCACTCTCCAACATTATAGTTTTATCTGTGTGCAGATTATTGTCTGCACTAGGCACTAAGCTCATCAATACAACTGCATCCTCTGTGTCTATGTTGTGTCTCTGAGAATTTGGAGAGTGCCTGGCATTGAGCAGGTGCTTAATAAATATTGATTGGACAAACATATGGTTGGATAGGTTCATGCATTTTTGCTGATAATCTGTAATAGAGCTGGAGATAGGAGCTTTCTGTTTTTCTTTTATTCTTATTGTCTCTGGAAAGGAATCAATAATCATTTATTCAGAGTTTAAAGTTGCAGGAAACTGGGATAGCTAGTCTAACATTCTATCCAGTGCTGAATAACTTTTAGCTACAAAGGGTTTGGACAGATCTTGAGATGGGGTGCTTTCTATGTCACAGGGCAACTCACTCCCTGCTCTATAGCAGCAATTTGTGGAGGAATCTTGCACAGGGAATCAGGCATCCTGCTACCCCCACTACTACTGCAGCATTGGCATCTGTGGAGCTCTGCATGTTCTGGCCTTCCTCACCTCCATAGACAGTCCTTCAGATGTGTGAAGACACCCCTTAGGTTTTACATATACTTCTCTTTTGTAGGCTCTGCCTACTCAGTTTCAATATTGGAAAAGATTGTTGGCCGAGCACCATTTTGATCATCCTGAAAGGTCAATGCCCCATTTAAAATATTTAACAGAACTAAAATATTAAACACTGCATTACAAATGTGATTGAATCACTGCATTCTGAATGTGATTGAATCACTGCATTCCGAATGTGATTGACTCCGTCTCTGATTACAGCGTTCTGTCATTTGAACATTCTGATATAACTGATATAACACAGTGCTACATTACATGTTTTCACAAACAGATCAGAATGCTGACTTAAATTTGTGGCCAGCTAAAACTTACTTGTGCAGTTTTCTGATACACTCAACAAGCGTTTTGTAAGTTAATACTATTTGCTAGTCATCAGGCAGATCTTGGTAATAAAGTGAATGGAGAATTGATTTTTGATGTCAGAAGAAGATCTGCTAGGTTACTGGAGAAGGCATGTAAATTACCACTAGAAAGAAGACCAAGAGAGGGAAAAATTAGGAGATGAGGAAGAACAGGGGAGGGCAAAGGGACACATGGACATGATAGAAGGAGATAGACTGAGTGGGGTTACAAGGAGGACCAAGGGTAGCAGGGGTGGGGCGATGAGGGAGAAGGAGACTCTACTAAAATGCACTTTGTTCAAAAATCCATAATGCTACTTAATTTTGTTGCAATATTGGGGTTCCTTGGGGATGGGGGTGGTGAGGTGGTGGTGTCAGTTGGATGACATGCAGACACCAGAGACCAGGTTCTATGATGCAGATCTAAAGTTTATTAGGAAGTACAGCAGACTTTATAGGGAATAGGTACCAATCACCAGGCTCCACGAGTGCCACTGTAGCCAATCACGTTAAAGGTGAGGCCAACCATCACTAAGAGTACACCACAATGGACTGGGAAGGCTTTGTGCAGTGAGAACAAAGAAATGAGGAATTCACTGAGTGGGGCAACATGGGGCGAGTGTCAGGCCACCTTGGAGTGTGCTCACAAGGCTTGAGCTGATGATCCTGTGGGTTCATCATGCCTTTACCATGGCCGCCAAGTAAATCCCCAAGCCAGGACTCTCCTCACCTAGTGCTTTAAATATAAATGCGAATTTTAAAAAGTTAATAGTTACTGGATTCTTCAGTCACAGAATGCATATTTAAAGTATCCTATCACTTTACAAATCATTACACACTTTAAAACTGATATTCTGTATTAGAGCATATGTTATGGTAGTTTATTTTATATTCTATTAAATCACTATTAGGGTTTAAAAAGTTTCTTTTTATTAGTATATGTTAATTGTATAAAGTAATGGATTTCATTATGACATATTTATGTATGCTTACAACATACTTTGATCATATTCACATAATTTCTTATATATATATATGTATGTGTGGTGTATATGTGTTCACATGTATGTGTTCATGTATGTAGAAGGTCTCTTGCTAAACTTGCCATTTCAGCTAGTCTGGTGTGGCAGCTTGCTCTAGGGATCCGCATTTCTGTTTTTCATGTGCTGGGCTTGCAGAAGAGCTTCCACATCCATCCAGCTTTCGCCTGGGTTCTGGGGATCTGAACTCTGATCCTCGGGCTTACACAGGTGCTCTACCTGCAGTCGTCTGCCAACCCCACATGCACTCCAGTCCTCTCCCTTGTCTTCTTTCTCTTCAGGCCTTTCCCTTTTCTTATCTCTAAAGAATCCCTTTACTTTCATGTTCTTTCCCTCTTAATCTCCGCATATGAGAGAAAACCTAAGTTACTCGACTTTCTGAATCTGGCTTGCTTTGCTTGCCATGGGTTTCATCCATTTTCCTGAAAATGATATAAATCTGTTCTTCATTATGGCTAAATTTTCTTAACTCAGGGAGCACAGTGACTGTCATATTATAAAGCTGTCTAATGGTTACATATTTCAGGTGAAGTTGTGGGGCACTGGAATGATGACATCTCTGCTTGATGGACAGATGTATTTGAGGCCTGAGTGGATGAGCCATGCATGCTATCCCTGTGGTAAGAAGACTATACACTAGCAGGGAAGGCAACTGCCAGGCTAGGTAGAGAAGCTGGGTGGTCATTTGCTGTGTGAGCACATGGGGAATCATGGCCTCACTGCTTGCAAAGCCTCTTGATGAGCAGCCTATTGGCAGCATCAGTACAGAGCTTGAGAGAAAGGTGGGTTTTTGAGAAAGGCAGAAGGAGGGAGGGCATTTCTGGAAAGGGGAATTGGATGAGCAAAGTCCTGGGTGGTAGAGATCTGAAAGGTTGAGCGGCTGAACAATTGCAAGATACTCAGTTTCTGTGGAGCTTGGAATTTGAACAGAGAAGTGGGCAGGGTAGCTTTGAGTATGTGGAGAAGAAAAGACTGTCCACAGTCCTTCATTTGTCAGTGCACAAGAGTCCAGGATGATCAGGCTCAGAAACATTGGGTTTCACTCTGGAATGTATGGCCATGATGGATGGGCTGGTCCTTTTTTTAAATCTTAGTGTTAGTTTGTTAGAAATAAAAATAATAGAATTATTGATGTTCCCTTTTTATCAAATATTAAAAAAAGCATGGATGGGAATGAGTTCAGGGGTCAATTATCATGTGGAGAATGCTGATTCTCATGTCCCACATACCTCCCTCTGCCCATTTTCTTGGCAGGATAAGTCTAGGGTTCTGCTTTTGATTCTCAGTTTCAAGAGATTCTGCCACTGTCCTTGCTCAACTCTGCCATCATTAAGTATGTTTTGCTTTTACATGGTTGCCTACTTCCAGTGAAGGAATTCTCACTTATTGTGATAAAATTTGTTAATTGTGTGGCTTTTCTAAACTTTCCATCTTCTCAAATAGTGTCTGGAAGTTGAACTTTTCATTAATGCTACCCCTCTTACTGTATTTTGTTTGTACATGCACGTGTGTGTGTGTGGGGGGGGGTGTGCACGCAAGTATGTATGTGTTTGAGATATGGTTGTAGTATGTAGCCTAGGCTGCCCTCGCCATCCTCTTGTATCAGCCTTTTGATTCTGGGATAACAAGTGTGTGACACCATGCTCTTCTCCCAGTGTTTTGATGTTGAAAGTTTTATACATGCTGTTCATCTTTTTCAATTCACTCAGACCAAATTTCAAAAAAGATAGGGTTGAGGGAAGAAGTGTGAATCATCCAAGTGAGAGATGAGTGCAAGGTTTGGTGTTCCCTTTCATGGAGTCTTCTAAAACATTTTGCTTATATGAACATAAACTATTTTCACAAGCTTCCAAGCATCTTATATATTCTATTAAGATGGAAACAGGGTTATTATGACTTATAATTATATATGTTAATTTTTAAGATGTATTACTAAAAATTAATCTGTAAGGTAAACATTTTGCTCCTCCGAAACCCTCTTCTTTCTCTGGTCTGGCCTCTCAACTTGCCACCAATATCAATTTCCTTCCATGAAAACTGTTACTCTTTCTCTACACGACTGTCTTTTGATGAACTGTTCTCACTGGCCCTTGGTGTATAGGAAACCATTCAATACTCCAGGAAACCAGAGGGGATGATCTATCTTGGGAAACAGAATACATTTTCATTTTATCTATCTTTTTCCTCACTGAAGTAACCAGTGTCTGACATCGATATGCTCTGGAGCGAATTCTGTCCCACCAAATCCATGTATTGAAGAGATGAGCCCTAGTATGTCCACACTGTAGAAGTAATTACAGTTATATTAAGCTGTAAGTATGGGGTACTCATCTTGTAGGACTAGTTTCCTTATAAAAAGTGAGGCAGGTCTGGCACCTATGTACACAGAATGAAATTTATGTGGGGGCCTAGAGAGAAGGTGGCCATCCAGAAGCCAAAGAGAGGATTTTTTAGGAGAAACCACAATTGTCGTATCTTGATCTTGGACTTTGAATCTTCAGAACTGTGAGAAATAAATTTCTATTGTCCAAGCCACTCAGTTTGTGGTACTGTGTTAAAGAAGTTCCAGTAGAGTAAGACATATTGACATTTAAATACTAAAGATACACTCTCCAATCTAGGAAACTAATCTTGCTTTAAATATTTTATTTCCTACTTTTTAATTTATGTGCCTGAATGCATTGCCTGCATGAATGTAAGTACACTCATGTCGCACAATGCCCACAGAGGTCAGAAGAGACCACTGGATTCCCCTGGAACTAGAGTCACAGACAGTTGTTAGCTGCCGTTTGGTGTGGGGAATCAAACCCAAGTCTTCTACAAGAACAGCCAGTGCTCTTAATTGCTGAGCCATCTCTCTAGCCCCTAATCTTACTTTATAAATAGCTTTTTGAAGAGAAAACTCACCATTTTAAAAGGATGCATTACTTTATTTTTCATATAT
>NW_008354544.1:696583-741590 GCF_000622305.1 Nannospalax galili | reverse complement strand
TATATATATATATATCAAGGGGGTGAGGGTGCCCACAGAGGCCAGAAGAGGGTGTTTGATGCTCTGGGGCTGGAATTAAAGGTAATTATGAGGCACCTAAAGTGGGTGTTTTCAGCTGAATTTGGGTCCTCTGGAAGAGCAACAAATGCTCTTAATTGCTGAGGTACACCTCTCTGACCCCTGGAATACGTTATTCCAAAGGTACATCTTAACTGAAAATGCATTGCAGTTTGAAAAAGATGACATAAGAATTGTTGATACACAGTGGCTTGCATTTGTGAGTATTCAAATGCTCCAGGGGAGATAGACTGAGTCACAGAAAGGATCGTTGAGCTGCCTCTTCGGTTTATCATTTCATGTCTAGTGTGGCATTAATTACAGTGGGGTTTTCCTTAGTTAGCAGTGGTCCAGTAGGCAGGAGATTTCTTGGATATATTGATATATTTGCATTTTGTAAATCACTTCAGGATACTCACCTTAGTCTACTCTAAGTGACAGAGCTTGTAAGTACACAGGTAGGCAGAAAGAAACAGTCTTCAATACTGTTTTTAGAAACACATTTTCTTCTGGGCTAAAGACTCTTGCAAATGGTTCCTTGGATGTTCTTGTTGCTAGCAAACATGGGCCTCTAGTTCTCTTTTTATTCTAGGCACATATCACCAGGGGAGATTTTTAGGGCCAGATCTGCCATTACTACCAGAATACAGTTTCATAGACTTAGCTGATCAGAGCAGTACTCATTGGCTAGCTCAGTTCTAACTCACAGCATGGCCCGAGCCACCTGCTTAAAATCTGGAGGTTCACATCAAGGTGTTGGCAGGATTGCCAACTTTTCTGGAAACTTTCAGACTGCATCATCTCCTGAGCTCATTTAATCTGTTGAACACAGTTTCTCCTGGTTGTAGTACTGACCAGATTTTTGCGGTTCTTTTTATCGTGAGGTTGCTTGCTTTCCATGTGGCCTCCCTCCAGCGGTGATAGATATGAGGCCAGTTAGGAAGATATGGAAAATTATGGGAACATGGGAAGAGAAAGGAGTGCTTTACTCCAGAGTTTGGTTGAAGTTTCTCTCTAGCCCAGAATCAAGAATTCTGGCACAATTAACAGTATTCACTATGAAGGCTGCTAACAGAGACACAGCATTTCTTTTATATAGAGATATTTTCAAATAAAAATGCTAAAATAAGGTTGAGGAGATGGCTGAGTTGGTAAAGTGCTTGCTGTACAAGCAGAAGGACCTGAATTCAGATCACTGGTGCCTACATAAAGCAGGGTGTGGTGACATATGTCTGTAATCCCAATGTGGTGGGGTACAGAGACAGGCAAATCCCTGGAGCTCTCTGGCCAGTCAGGCTAGCTGGTGAGCCTCAGGTTCAGTGAGAGATGCTGTCTCAAATTCTATGGTGGAGAGGGACTGAGGAAGGCACCTGATGTTGACCTCTGCCTCTACACATGTGTGCAGAGCTTTACTTTATTAACTGTCATCCTGTCCAGTACACTTCAAGAATCAGCCTGTGATCTCATTTAACTTCACAGTAACCCTTTGAAGATAATATCTTTGAGATCCACCCAAATCCTATATTGCTATTGTAAAGATGATGTACACTCTTTTTTGGAGAAGCCCACATCCATGCTCTTGTATGTGACTTAATTCTTTGTCCGTGTGCCTCTCTTTCAGTTAAACTGGTGCTTACGTTTATATTAAACTTTCTTCCTAATACTTCAGCTCACCTTCACACTGGCTTGCCCTGAATTCTTTTCTGCTGCAAAGTCAAGGACCCAGTTTTCCTTCAGTGGAGGTCCTGAAAAACAAGGTAACACCTTTGACAGTTCTGGGCTGTGTCTCTTCCTGTACCAACACTGACAGACAGGGTCATTTTCATGCTTTTGAATTACTCTGGCTTCCTTTGCTCCCATTTTTTTGGCATCCTCTCCTGTAATTAATTGGAGAACATTTTTTGGCTTCTAAGGGTTCATTTGATTAGATTGGGCCTAGATATTTCTAGAATAATCTTCCTGTTTTTGAGATCTGCTACTTAATTATATGTGCCATGATCTTTTTTCCAATATAAAGTAATATATTCACAGGTTTCAAGGATTAGGTCATACCACTTTAGGTTTCTACCCTCTAATTTTTCCCAGCTTGTTCTTTACCCAGAATCTTAGGAAAGCTATGTGTGAAAGGATCCTTCCATGTCAGGTAACCATTCATTCATTCATTCATCCATCCATCCATCCATCCATCCATCCATCCATTCATTCATTCATCCATTCATTCATCCATCCATCCATTCATTCATCCATCCATCCATCCATTCATTCATTCATTCATCCATCCATCCATTCATCCATCCATCCATTCATTCATTCATTCATTCATTCATCCATCCATCCATTCATTCATCCATCCATCCATCCATTCATTCATCCATCCATCCATTCATCCATTCATTCATTCAATGACTATACAGTGGGCATCTACGGTGCACTGGACACTATCACACCATGACTGAGGTATCCCACTAGCAAATCTTATGGAGGAAGTCAAGATACAAAACCTACCTTTGTGCTTTTGTCCTAGTGGCAGAAGGCAGATTTTTTAAAAAGTAAAGATGATCATTATTTTGAGTACTAGGAACAAATAATAGGAGGCAAGAGGGAATCACAGATGTCTTTAAGGAGGGACTGTTTAAGCTGATGTGAAACGTAGGCAAATGAGTTAGACCCTGTAAAGTCTAGAAAAGGGCATGGTAGGGATGGCACACACTTTACACCTATTACCTCAGCTGTCACCTATGGGAAGTGCCCTTGTTACCCTGCTTTTTCGAAGAAGACCCCAAAGAAAGATTTGGGTCTAAATAATTTGGGTGCTGATCCTAAGAGGCACCAAGAGAGAGTGGGCACTGCTACTTGGATGTGGTTTGTCTTGCTTGTGTGTGATGAGCTTAGTCATCAGCAGAATAGTGTTGGGGGGTAGAGTCCTTAAATGTTGAGTCCTCTGGGAAGGTGATCATGTCACTGGGCTGGGAACCCTCCTGAATGGATTAATGCTGCCATGACTCCGATCTGGCAGGAGTGTACTACTAATCCCTGCGAGAGCAGGTTGTTCCGAAACAGCGCGCCTGGCTCTCCCGACTCACCCGTTGTTTGCTCATGCGTATCCCTCAGCGTGCATCTGGCTACCTTTCTATTTCTTTGCCATGTCATGACACAGCCAGGGCCACCTTGCTAGGATGCATTCACCATGCTGGTTTGGACTTTAACTATGTGAATTGTGAGCCAAATGTACCTATTTTCTTTAGAAACTATCCAACCTCAGGTATTATTATTATTATTAACATTATTACATTAATAACAGAAAATGGACAAGAAATGAGACATGGGACAGGAAAAATAAATTGGTTAGTGGATGGCTGCTATTGCAAGCAGCCCCCAGGCCCCAGAAATGACAACTGGCTTAGGTAAAACCCAAATATTAAAACTGTACATCTTGGGGCTGCAGAGATGGCTCACTGGTTAAGAGCATTGATTGCACTTACAGAGGACCTGAGCTGGAGATTGACAAACATCTATAATTCCAGTTCCAGGGTATCCGACACCCTCTTCTGACATCTACAGATGGACATTGTGTGATACAGGTGCACTTACATGCATGCAGGCAATACACTCACACACACACACACAAAATAAAAATAACTAAAATATTTAAAACTGTATATCATCTGTGTGTATGATAAGAATGCCCCCCTTTTGTTTTTTGTTTTTTTTTTTGAGATAAGAGTTTCCCTGTGCATCTGAGTCAGGTCTCAAACTTGCCTCAATCCTCCTCCTGCCTGAGCTTCCTGAAGATGAGATTTCAGCCATGTGCCACAATGCCCAACTAAACTTTTAAGTCATATGATAAGTGATTTTGCTTCTTGAAGATGGACTGTATCTAGCTCATGTAATTGAATTCATATGTGGACACACAGCAGCTGGCTGTGAATAAACAGAGTTCAATAAAGATGTCCTCCTATCAAAGTCTTCTCTGCTGTCCAGACCTGTGGCCTTTCTCTCTCTATTCTGTGACTTACATGGCCCCTGACGGGTCTTTTCCTACATACAGATATGAGCTATCTGTGCCACCTGGAGGAGGTCGTATGAGGTCTGTACTGCCTACAATACTGCCCATATTTACCTTGTCCCCAACTTTCATCTCTGAGATCTACCTCCAGGCTTATGTCCTTTACAAAGCTTTCCTGTGTCTCTCCTTGCATTCTTTAGCAGACATCTGAACTCCCTCTTCTGGACCCCAGAACCTGACCTCAGTCCATTTTAGAAGCTGGTCTGAATATTCTAATGTGCATCCATAATTAAGAGCTAATATATAAGATGGAAGATTAGCAAAAAACCCACAAAGGTGGATTTCGTGACCCATAAAATCCAGCACTGGGGAGGCAGAGGCAGGTGGATCCCTGTGAGATCTAGGCTAGCATGACTACATAGCAAGCTCCAGACCAGCTGGGGCTGCAGGGAGACCCAGCCCAAAACAAAATAAAAAACAAATCAAAACACCAAGCCCCCAACAATAAAAAAATGAAACAAAAGCTTAAACAAACAAAATGCCACCAAAACAAACAAAAAAGAAGGAAGAGTGGGAACCGCCTATCAGTACCAGACCCTGTTACGGAATAAGAAAAGGGAGGAGAGAGAAGGTTAGACAAAGCCCAGATAGGACAACATCCTGCCTAGAAGACGGTAACGAGGGTTTGTTCTCCAGCATATTGTGATTTTGATGCTTCCAAAAAGATCCTGGAGGGTTAGAAATACAGAACACGCAATCAAAAAGGGACACAAAGGAAGGAGGAGTGAGGCCGAGTCATTGGCAGTGAAACAGGAGGCATAGAAAGAGCACATTTTAAAACAGTTAATTTCTGGGTGGAAGTTACTGAGGAGTGAGGGTTGCATAACGTGAATTAGTAATTTAGAATTTAAAAACTTGAGGCTTCTTATTGCCAAGGTACATGGCACACGCCACAATCAGTATTATCTGATGACATTGCCGTGTGGAATTCAAACGAATGGGGTATTTGTTCCGATGAGGGAGATGCTTACTGCTAGCTGCATAAGCGTGTGATGCTCATTTTTCAGCTCCTTTGTCATAGGTAGGACCTTAAGTAAATTCTGGCTATTAACTGAGTGCAAGAGACCTGTTTATGTCTGAGCTGAAGAAGCACTGACGTTGCGGCATGGGACCTTTTGGCTGCCTCTTTCCATGCACTGTGTTGGGATAGTGGAGCATTCCTTTGTCTAGACTTGAAGTGCATTGTGGAACAGAGCCAGCCTTCCCTGCAGCCCATGTGGAGATAGCCTGAACGAGAAACAGACATTTGTTGCATTCAGTCACTGAGAGTTAGTTTAATACAGATCACTTAGCTTCTCCCAAAGAACCCAGTTCTTATAAGAGAAAACAAAAATCAAGACAGAAGAGGACAGTGTGCTTTCATGAAATGATACTGAATTTCACAGCTTCTCTAAAAAGTTCTTGGCAAGAATCAAATAATTTTAAAGTAGGAGCAGAGTTGTTAGGAGGAATTATGATAAAGGATACTGGACACTTACCTGTGGTTATTTAAAAACCATTTTCATTTCTTTACAAAGAGGAAGGAGACAAAGTCTGTCATGGAGCAATTCACATATCTGCTACAAACTCAAGCATTTGTAGGGTCCTTGAGCCAATCACCTAGGACATTCATTAAGTTCCTACTATGTGCAGATCAATGAAGTAGGTATTGTAGTAAGTTGTAAAAACATCAAGTGATACAATATCATAAGTGCTTTTCAGGTGAGAAGCCAGAACTGCCTTGGAGTTGGGATAGAGGCTATAACTGGGAATATGTTAGAACATGTTAATGCTAAACTCAAGTTTAAATGTTTAAGGGGCATAAAAACTAAGAGGGAAATGGTACATATAGAAAAAGCCCGAAATTAAGAATAAATAACATTGGGAACTTTCAAAGAGCTTTTCAAGTGAAGAATTGTGTTAGAGACTTCTCTGTAAGTTTCGCACAAATGTGTTTAACGTGATCACATTCTTGCAACGTAATTGGTTGCAAGATTTGCAAAATGGTGAAAAACCTTTTTCTTTACCTTCTTGTGATGTTGGCAATCAAAGCTGTGGTCGTATGCATGCTAGGCACACACTCCTCAAGTGAGCTGAATCTTCTGCACTGTATCTTTTGAAACAAGGTCTCATTATACAGTCCAAAGTGGCCTCCAACTAGCAATCTTCCCGCCTCTGTCCCTAAGTGCTGGGATCACAGGCATGCCCTACCCCTTCTGTAAAAACATTATCAAGTTAATGCAAACCCAGTACTATGTGAGAGTAGATTCTTATGTTGAAACACTCTCTTCCTAAATATTATTTTGAGATTATAAATTAATTCTTGTATTTATTTCTTTTTGGTTTGTATTTTATAGATGAAAATATAATTGTTAAAATAATAAAATATAGTTTCTTTACCATGACATTATAAAGTATAGGATTTCTAAATTAATTCCTCTTGTTCTCTTTTATTTAAATATTTTATTGACTGAGAATTTCATACAATATATTATGATCATATTCATCCCAACTCCTCCCGATCTGCCACCATTTCTCCGTATTCTCCTCTTACCCCAAGCAACTTTCCTTGTTTTTCTATGAAGCTATGAAGATCTATCTAACCTGGAACTTGTTTTACAGACTAGGCTGGCCTCACAGAGGTCTACCTGCTCTGCCTCTGGAGTGCAGGGGTTAAGAGTGTGTATCACCTAGCTTTGAAAAAAATAATCAACTCCAATTTGTGCTGCCCATGTATTCCTGGGTGTGAAGTCATCCACCGGCATATGGTCAACCTATCAGGAGACACACACATAAAGAAAATGGACTCTCCCTCCTCTAGCAGCCATCAACTATCAATAGCTTGTTCCTCAGGCATGAAGGCTTGTAAGCCCCTCTCCATGTTGAATGTTGACTGGATGGGTCTTGTACAGTCAGTCTTGTGCAGACAATCATAGCTGCTGTAAGTTCATGAGTGCCGCATTCCTGTCATGCCCTGAAGACATTGATTTGCTCCAGTCTTTCTTGTTCTCTTAATAACCCCAAGGCAGCATGTCCCTCGATTCTTTATCACATCTGTTTTGTAGGATTAGCTTAAGATAAAGACTAGTAAAGCTGCATATTCTTAGGGTTTAATTTTATTGTTTCTTCACGAGTTTATTGTTGAAGATTCTATTGTTTCTAGGGGAATTAAAATGTAATGTTGGTCAAGAGGGAATTCTATACAACTTAAAGTTGGGGATGTCAGCAATATGGCAGGCAAGGGAGCTTCATATTTTTCCTCTGTACATGGAAGAACATTTCCCTGTGAGGGAAAGTGAGACGAGGAGCTTCCTTCCTCAAGGCAACTGAGAAAACATCTACTTCCCAGAAGTAGGAAAAACTGAGTTACACATGAGCATGGACTTGGACATGCACCATGACATTCAGAGACGAGATTTCCAGATACCCAGCTCCTCCTGTGGAAGAGCGCTTAAATCTAACATGTTTTACTCTAACTGTAAGGAGCCTCACAATTTTATGCTTAATCCACCAGCTTTGAGAGTGCATGAAATTACATACATGTAAAGATCCCTAGACCACGGGAAAAAAAGTTGGCATTTTGTATAGACATGCAAGACTACAACCCCTAGGTAGTGCAGAAAACATAGACCCCTATACTTCCATGGATGACGTTTATAACACACTTCCAGTAACTGCCCTGATTTCTATAGAAGTTATATTAAGGAACTAAAGAGACAAATATGAATCCACCAGCAGTCTAAGAAGCAGATTGGAATTTCCTAAGTACCACCTCCTCATTTTCCTACTGATGACTCTAGGTCTATTAATCCCTTCTGGAGAGAATTTACCTAAACATAGAATGCCCCAATATTTCAGCTTCTCTGGGATGGGAGGATATTAGCTACATGTGAGTCTTTGTGGATCACAAAACAAAACAATGAAATGCAAATATTGCCCAGTAGCTGGTAATGGATGTGGTTTCTAAGGAACTCACACTGGAAAACCAATGGGGAAACAAATACCCTTCCTGCTGCCTGAGCCTGAGTTCAACACTTCATGAACTTTCTTCTAAAGTCAGTTACTTACTATTTCTGGAAAGAGTTTAGCCATATGCTGGGTGCTGACAAAGACACAGTAGAGGGGCTGAAGAAATGGCTCAGTAGTTAAGAACACTGGCTGTTCTTGCTGAAGGCCTGGGTTCGAATCCCAGCACCTGCATGGCAGCTAACAACTGTCTATAACTCCAGTTCCAGGGGATCCAACAGCCTCTTCTGTCCTCCATAGGCATTGTATCACACGGGTACACTTACCTACCTGCAAGCAATGCACACATAACATAATATAAAAATAATAAATAAAATATTAAAAAGAATATCATAACTGAACAGAAAAATTCAGTAGAGGGTTTTACAGTCAGTTAGACCAGGAAGACAAAGTGATTATTAAGCTTAAAGGTAGGCCACTGGAAATCATACCAGCTGAAGAAAAAAAGAAAAGAAATTCCATGATAATTTAAGAGACAGATAGGGTATTGTTAAATATAGCAACATGTAAATTATTAGTATTCCAGGAGGAAGAGGAGAAAGGGAAGGAAGAGGAGGAGGAGGAAGAGGAGGAGGAAGAGGAGGAGGAGGAAGAGGAGGAGGAGGAAGAGGAGGAGGAGGAAGAGGAGGAGGAGGAAGAGGAGGAAGAAGAGGAGTAGGGGAGAATATATTCAAAGAAATAATGGTAAAACTCTCTGAGCTTGATGAAGAAAACAGAAATACAGATTCAGTAATTTCAAATTCCCAGAACTCATGTAAAACAGCTGGGCATAATGGTGTGTGCGTGTAGTCTCAGCACTGGGGAGGTAGAGACTGGCAGATGCCTTGACTTTGCTGGCCAACCATGCAGGCCCTGGGTCCTAGTGAGAGAATCTATCTCATGAAAACAAGGAGAAGAATAGCATCTGAAATTGACCTCTGGTCATTTATTCACACACATGTGCACCTGCCTGCATTTGTGCTCCTGTACACAGACACACATAGACACACACAGACACACAGACACAGATACAGAGAGAGAGAGAGAGAGAGAGAGAGAGAGAGAGAGAGAGAGAGAAACCCCTCACAAAAAAGTTAAAAGGAAAAACTATTAAAAATAACTAAGCTATGGTAATTTCTTAGTATGTATAAATTACTAAAAGTATAAATCGTAGTGGGCATGGTGGCACATGCCTTTAATGCCAGCACTCAGGAGGCAGAGGCAGGCAGATCTCTGTGAGATCTAGGCCAACTTGATCTACATAGTGAGTTCCAAGTCAATTGTGTTTACAGGGAGACCCTGTCTCAAAACAACAACAACAACAACAACAACAACAAAAAACCGAGTGAAGTTTGCATATTTGTATATGCAATCAGACTAACTGCCTCCTTAATATAGTCAGTGGACTTGAGCTGTTTTAGGGAGATGGCCCTAACAGACACATCAAATAGCAGCAGAGAATACCTTTTTCTCAAATACATGTAGGATATTCTTCAGAGTTAGGCTGCAAAAGAAATCTTAACAAATTTCAGGTAGGTCCTTGCTAAGGAGAGTGCTGAGCACTGTTGCTCAAAGTGAGGCCTATGGACATTAGCTAGAACATGTGCTACCATTCCAGAGGAGAGAAATCCAGGAGAGTAAACACTCAGTGTCAAACCAATTTGACAGGTTGCTTTTATGTTAACTGAATCCAATAATAAATGTAGAATTTGTATTTTTTAAGAAAATAATAAAATTTATTATAATTATTATTTATTAATGTACAATTAAGTAAGGTCCCCAGATAAATACATAACCCTCATTTTAGTTATGTGTTATATTTTATCTTCCTATCTAGGGCTGGAGAGATGGCTCAGCAGTTAAGAGCACTGGCTGTTCTAGCAGAAGACCTGGGTTCAAATCCCAGCAGACACATGGCAGCTACCAAACCTCCATAACTTCAGTTCCAGAGGCTCCAGTGCCCTCTTCCGTCCTCCGAGAGCATTGCACAACACAGGTGCGCTTACACATGTGCAGCCATAACGTTCATACACAAAAATAAAAAAGTAAGAAACTAAAAAATTTTCCTATCTATAAAAACAAGTGTAGTAAAAAGACGCACTGACACATTCTTTTCTAAAGTGTATGTAAATGCAAATCTATGTTTATTTCTACGTATAACACATGTATACTCAGAAGAACTTGATGCATATGAAAACATAAAAGCACCAAAATTTTAACAATGTTTTTGGGGACATTGTTATTTAAATTTCCAAAAATTTTCTTTCACACGTTTTTCAAAGTTGTATCATTTCTTCTATTTTTATGATAAATACATAAAACATAAAAGACAATTTTAAAAGTACAATTTCATAATATGATCACCACAACACATTTTTAATTGAATTTTTGGATTTCATATAATATATTTTGATCATATTTGGACTCCTTCCCGTATCTCCACCCCTCTTATACCTTCCTCCCCGCTGGATTTCATGTACTCCCTCATATATATTAAGGCCTATCAAGCCAAGTTTGTGTGCCCAAATGTCTTTTGCTGTGTGTTTATCCACCGGAGCCTGATTAACCTAACTAGTGTCACATCCTTAGAGAAATCAACTCTCCCTCTCTGAGTAGTTGTCAGCTGGCAATAATGTCTCAGCTAAGGATTTCTTATGCACTGTTCCACTTCTGTGCTGGAGATTTTGCCTGGTTTGACTTTGCCTAGGACTTGTGCGTGCTGTTATCACTTCTGTGTGTTCAAACGAGTAACTTCCCAGCTGTCTGGAAAACTCTATTTCTTTGTGGTCATCTACCATGTTTGACTTGTAAAATCTTTCTACCGCCTCTCCTGCAATGGTCCTGAGCCTTGGGTGGCAGAGGTTTGATACAGGTGTCCTATTTAGGAGCACGTCCTCTGCAGTCTCTTATTCTCTGTACTTTTGTCAGTTGTGGCTTTCTGTGTTAATCACAGGAAATCTGTGTATGAGGAAGCTTTGATGATGAGAGTTCAGAGATGCGCTAATATTTTCCCTGCCTCCTGTTCAGGAATGTTCCCTGGGCTTTAGGTGTAAAGGTTGCATTTTAGATGTGTCATTTAGGGGTGGGCACCTTATAGACACTTACTGTGTTTGACTAGTTGTGGAACTTTGTAATAGTAAAACAAGCTTCTTTGATGAGTAGTGAAAGGTACACTTGTCTGTAAATATGAGGATAAATATTTAGAACACAGTAAGAAATTATGTTGGCCTTGGGATGTGACAAAAATTCATAATTTGATCATCATAGCACATTCTTATACTAACATTTCTCTTCATGTGTCACCCAACTGCGTAGATAACGATAGAGATTCCATGATTATATCTGTATATCTGTTAAGTTTTTATTAATATAGTAACTGAATGAAAAATTTGAAAAGATAAAATGTTTATGGTAAAAGTCTGTGTATATGATATAGCATTTCACAGAACTGTAATACTCTTCTGTGTCCTCAGTATCTGACTGTCTCATTTTTAACGGCCATATCATGTTGTCAAATCCCTTCTTGGCAGGTACTGTGCTGTCTTCATGTTTGTGGATCCTGCTGCAGTAAATATTCTAGTACATATGTCATCATTCACATTGACTACGGCTGTGACATAATTTCTGTGATGTGGATTCTCTGGTCTCCAGCATCTATCTACTTCAGTGTCCAGTTGTCTAATTACACAAATGGCCATAGATACTGTCTGTCTATGATGAGTTGTAATTATTTTTCTAAAGTTTTTCCTTTTCCCCCAATAACTCAAAAAAGCATTAATTGGTTTTATTATGAATGCCTATTAACTACATCGCCACCTAGTGTTTGAAATGACTTAATCAGGCAGAAAGCAGTATTTAATATATAACGAACCCATATTTTCATTATGTAAGTCCAATTTTTACACTAAAGGAGATGTATAATCTTGGAATCAGAATATAACCCCTGGGTTGCTAGGAGGCTTCTATGAGACCACTGCTGCTTGATCTACCCACCTTCATCCATAAGTCTTTCCATTTACATCTGATCTTTTGTCTTCCAGTTAACTCTCTTCTGCTTACAGAAAGTTTTAGGCTTTCATCGTGTGTCTTTGAACCCTTTCCTTGCCTTTTATAAGCATCTGGCTTCCATGTTGCTCTTGCTAAAGAGCTATCTGAAAACACTTTCATAATGACACTGAAATTCTGCACTGTTTATGGTTTATATAGTCTCATCCACAAGAGCAGGAGAGGACTCTACTCTGGCATTTGGCAGACATGCCACTCACTGAAACAGGCAGTGAAAACTGAAGCTTAGTGTAAGCCTGGCCTGTGACCAGTAGCAGACTGTACTGTGTTTAACGGTTGAAGGAGGAGCCTGTCAATCTCCAAATGTGTGCCCTGGTCGGGAACCTTCTTGAATCAGTGGGAAAATGCACTTTACAAACTAAGGACTAAATCAATAGAAAGAGGGTATTGAATACAGGCCTTGGGGACTGTGTCAGGGTAGAGAGGCACAGGGAAGGTCTGGTGCGATTGTAAAGACACAGCCTGCTATAGTAGCTGTGTGCTAGGCATGCCGGGCAAAAGCAGAGCACAGCAGCTGTGGGAGAGGCTTTGGGAAGGCCAAGTTTATTTAATATCTGTTCATTTTCGAAAGAATTTGTAATTGATGGGAGTTTGGTTTTGAATTCATTCCAAAGTCAATAAGGGATAGAAAATAAAAACAAAATAGCCTCCACTAAAATAAGAAGTCGTCAGCCAAGGAAACGTACTCATAGTGCACTGTGTGGTTCACTTGCTTTGTGTTTTCATAGTTCTAGCACAAAAGCTGGACATCTAAGTATAATAAGCATGTAACTTTTAGGATGATGTAATGGGAAGGCAGAGTGTGACGGCACAGTGCCGGCTGCAACCCAAATGCGGCCATGCGGTGGAAATGCGGTACAATATTGAAATAGCAACGACTATCCATGCAAGCTTACTTAGAAACACGGAAACAAGCTTCCTTAGGAACACGGAAACAAACCCTGGAAGAATGAGTTAAAAATTAAATGTCGTTGCTTCGTAGATGGGGAGGTGGTGGAGAGAAACCTGCTGTTTCACCACAAACAGAGCAGTAGAACTCTTTAAAAGTTGTTCATCTATAATTTCAATAAAAATAACATCTTTCTAGAAACAAAAGCTTTGCTGACAGCTTAGAAGAGAAAGAATACAATGAAATAATGCATGCCAGACACACATTTAATTCAGTTAAATATTTACCCAGAATAACATCCCTCGGCAATCTTTCTTAACCTGGTAAATGATAATTTAAAAAGCAATAATTAATATATTTACTAGCGACATGACAAAAACAATTTACTTTCAAAGTCAATAAGAATAAGGGTCTAGTCTATCGGTACATAACACAGTAGCTTCTCACTACCAAGGTAAGATAAATCCAGGGACCAGGAAAGGAAGAAAGCCCCCTCACTATTTACAGTTACTGACATTGCCTGCCTGGAAAGATCCCTAGGAATCTAAAAAAGATCTGAACTGGTCAGGGACTTAGCAGGCTTCTGGATAGACTATTTGTCTATACACAGCAGGTTCCTGTATAAAAGGAACAATTATAAAATGCAGTTTAAAATATCAAAAATAACAAAATCTTTGAAGATACCAAGGAACAAGTATGCAAAGATACTAAAGACACTGATGGAGAAGCTTCACGACCTTATAAAGAACATGTAAGAGGACGGAAATAAATGAGCAGATGTATCATGGTCCTGGGTGGAAGAAACGATGTTACCATGACAGCAAGTGAATGCAAATCTCCAATTTTTATGCAAAAATCTTATGGCTATCACAAATTTTTCTTTTAAATTTAAGCTGTTCTTAAAATTGATTTGGCAAATTAAAGAGATGACATATTTAAACAAAAATATGAGAATATTGCATGGCACTTGAAATCAATGAACAAGGTCATAATATTTTAAATGCAATGGAGACCAATATTCATGAGGTAGTGGTTTGTTCCTGGGAGTGGTTTGCCAGGCAGGAGACACTGGTGATGTCTGGAGGCATTTCTGATCATCAAAACTTGGGGAGGTTGCTTTTGGTTTTTCCAGCTCAGGGATGCAGCTAAAAACTTACAGTGTACAGTACAGGCCTTTATAAAACAGAAGTATCTGGCCTGGGGTAAACTCAATGATGAACCTTCAAAGATGCCCATATTCTGATCTATGAAGCCTATCAATGCTACTTTCTATTAAATTAAATGATCAGGAGGCCATTAGCCCAAGTCTATCTTTGTTCTCTGCGTTGCAAACACTATTCCCATTGGTTTCAAACCAAAATCCCAGGACCAGGTGTGGATACCACCCTGTGTGTTGTTGGCCAGGGAGCTCCCAGAGGCTCTCAAACAAGTTGATTGCTCAACAGAACTAGATGGTAAGACCCTGATATGGTTTGAATGTGAAGTATGCTCCATAGGCTCCCGTGTTTGAACCACAGATCCTCAGCTGGTGGTGCTGTTTGGGGAAGTTGTGGAAACTCTAGGAAATGGAGCTTCATTGTGGGAAGTGGGTCATTGGGTGTGGGCTTTGGGGCTTTATAGTCTAACCACATTTCCTGTTCCTTTTATGATTCCTCAGTGCAGATGAGATGTGACTAGTCAGCTAGCATCTTGTTCTTGCCATCAAGCCTTCCTTCCCTGCCTATAGCCATGCCTTCTCTGCCAAGATGAGCCATATTCCTCTGGAAACATGAGCCAAATGAACTCTAAGCTGTTATTGTTAGGGTATTTCATCACAGCAACAGGAAAAGTCACCGAGATAGACCCTATTGCCAAAGATACCACATGTGCTGGATATAAGACACAGAGAAACCAAGCTGAAATTGAGCTAAAAGCTCCTTCTTTCTGCTAGCATTCATAGTGTTAGAAGGTGCTATGCAGGCTGTTGGTGGTGAGTTTGCTACTTTGCATAATTTTAAGAAGTGTCACTGGAAATTTTATAAGGATTGCATTGAGTATGGGGGTCACAGTTGGTGGTATCACTATTTTGTGCTGCTATAAAAGAATACTACAGACTGGATAATTTCTAATTGTTGTGTGAGAGACACATTTCCTGAAGAAGCACAACACACACACACACACACACACACACACACACACACACACACACAGACGTCTACTTACCGTAGACAGACCAAATTAATGATTGCACTGAAGTACAACTGGGTTGCCAGTAAGTTTTTACCGAGTTCCTAACAGGAATGTGGGTGACAGTTCCTAGTGGACGCAGACATGTCTCAAGACATGAAGACTCACCAAGCTGGAACCCCAGAGTTCTACGCACAAATTCAAGCATCTATCTTCTTTCACAGGGGACTGTTAAGAGTTGACTGCTCCTACAGGCCGGGAGAGGGGTCTTGGAGAATCTTGCTAGTTTCAGTTTTCCAAGATTTGTAGTTTGTTACCTACTGAGTCTCTTGAGGTCCCCCACTTACTCCTGGAGAGAATGTTTCAATTGATAGAAAATTGCTAGCTAACACTAATAAACAGAAATTAAGGGGCTTTTGTTTCTGGAGGCCATGAAACCCCAAATCCAGGCACAAGCATCTGAGGATCTGCTTGTGTCTTAACATGCCATAAACATCACATGGCTGGAGAGAGGCAGGGGTCATATTTCTTTTATAAAAGGAAACCTACTCTTGTGAAATATCATTAATCACTCATGACAGTGGTACTCCCATAACCCAAACATCACCTGTTGGGCCACATCTCCCACACCACTGGGGATCAAGTTTATAACACAGGAACTTTGGATACACATTCTAGCAAGTAGTATGGATATTTTCATACTACTAATTTTCAATCCATGTGCACATAATGTTTATTTTCCTATTTATTTGTACTTCAATTTATTTAAAAATATTTCATATTTTTTAGGTACTGCCTCAATTAATTGATTCTTAAGGATTATAATTTTTGTAGCTATTATAGATAAAATTATTTTCTTGATTCATTTTTGGATACTGCATAAAAACACTACCAAATTTATGTGTTGATTCTATATTCTAAAAGAACCGTTACCTGTGAATTTTTAGGTACTTACCCAATCTTGAGCACCATGCCTAGGAACAATGTGCCATCTTTGGAAGGGCAGAAGTTGAGGAAGGTACAGGAGGATAAGAAAGATGTGCCTGGGTTTTAACTGGGTCTATACAAATAAGAAAATATTCAGCAAATATAGTAAAATATATTACCTCTTGGTGGTAGGTAGGCATGTTTCTGTTATATTTTCTATATTATTTCTACATATTTTGAAAAGTTTAGAAATAGTTTTTTGAAATGTTGATTTTTTCCCTATTTTCACTTTTCCTAAGCGCCTGGTAATTAAAGTTATTGATAAAACTTGTCTACAGTGAGTCTTTGCACCCTAGCAAAAGACCATGTCATGAAGCAGGGGCCAAAGCCTATAGTCTGCTGTGTTGGTGGCTAACTTGCAGCGGTGCCCATTGTTGGCACAGCTGTCCTGACTCACATGGTCAAGTAGACAAAAAGTCTATCATGGAGATCTAGCTGTGCTTGACACTTTCTAGGGACACTGCTTCTTCCCTAATCTCCTCCATTGCCATTTCAGGAATTGAGAGTTTTATGTATTCTGTGCTTACCCTGGGAAGCTATGACAGGATTATGCAGGATTATTTTATTCCTTCCCTCAATGCCATAGACCTGTCTGTATGCAGACCGCAGTCCATTCTGCCCTCTAGGCCAGGTCAAGACACAGCATTGGGCTTCATGGATCATATTATTCTTGTCTTTCCAAGTGGCGGAGGCTGAACTTAAGATGGTCTAGTCCTAAGAACAGTCAGTTAGGTGGGTTTTATAATTAATTCCTAGGACCCTCAAGTCTCTCATTTTTATAACTACTGGTGGAAGGGAAATAAAATAAAATTTATTTTAATCCTATGAGAACTAACAGCTAATCATAGATATTTAAAAATTCCTCATGGATGTTCTGAAGTTTTAATGGCCATGTTTTCCAGTTGCATTGTGATATGTATAAGTGTTTTAGTTCAGATTTGAAATGTCCTCCCAAGATTCAGAGGTGTTGAAGGCCCCTGGTGCTAATGGATGGCAGTGAAACAATTGAAAGGCAGGGTCAAGTTGGAGGAAGTTAAGCCTTTGGTGTTTACCAAAGGGATATGGGACCCCTGCTCCTTTCTCTCTTTTTTCCTTCTTAGCCACTATTAGGTTAGCAACTTTCCTTACCACATGGTCCTCCTGTGATCTGCTGCCCAGCCACATCCAAAAGAAATTGCATCAACTGGAACTTTGATCCAAGCTAAACCTTTCTCTCTATAAGATAATTGTGTTGAGTATTTGAACATCAATGGAAAGCTTACTAATACAATAAGGAAAAGATAAATGGACTTTTGTCTTTTAAAAAAAAATTTATTTATTTTTATTTTATGTATATGAGTGTTATGCCTGCATGGAGGTAAATGCACCTGTGTCATGCACTTCCTGCAAGGACAGAAGAGGCTGTCAGATCCCCTTGAACTGGAGTTACAGACAGTTGTTAGCTGCTGTTAGGGAAAGAGGAATTTGCTGCTTGTTTGAATATACTGCTTGTCTGAATTTACTGCTTGAATTTACTTGTTTAAATTTACTGCTTGTAACCAATTAACTCAACTGGAGACACAGGCATCCGGAGATAGAGGCAAGTGCTACAGCCCCCAGAGCCTGACCTGCTCTGTGTCATGTCACGTAGACAGGTCTGCTTACACAAGATAACAGGAAAGAGTCGTGCCAGGCACAATACCACCCATCCCTCCACAGTTGAGACACCTGAAGGGAGTTATAACATTTTTTTGTTATTGGTTTGTGAAATGCTTGCTTTGAAACTATTGGCTGTATGAACGCGGGCTTTTGTGTAACAGTTGTGGGAGACTATATAATCTTTACCTAAAATTGCCTCAGGGTCGATCGCTCTAACCAGACCTGCGTGTCTTGGGAGGACGGTCGGCCTCAGCTAGCTGGTTTAATAAAACTCTGCTTGATTTTTGCATCTCCATACTCGTGCATTTGTTCTCCTGAAGAGACCCACCGAGTCACGGACCCTAACAGCTGCCATGTGGGTTTTGGGATTCGAGCCCGGCTCTTCTGCAAGAACAGTCAGTGTTCTTAACCACTGAGCCATCTCTCCAGCCCATGGACTTTGTCTTTCAGAGAACTTAAAGCTTTGGGGGTTTGTTTTTAATTTCCCTTCCATAAGAAGAGCTTTTACTTTTATTGGGGGGTGAAAAATTTTATTGTTAAGAACCCTTAAACTCTTTCACTATTGTTAAGAACTGCTAATTACAAAGCCTGCATGATGGCTCATATCTTTAATCCCAGCATTTGGGGGCAAAGGCATTGAATCCACGAGATCAAGGCCAGCCTGGATTACATGGCAGGTTCCAGGCCAGCTGGGACTACAGGGAGACCCTGTCTCAAAAAGACACTCTTGCTCAAAAACGAATTGCTCATTAGCAAAAAAAATCAATAATGGTCAGTAATTTTCTTCACATCTCTTAAGTGATAAGACTATTTTTGTTAGTTATTATTGCTAGAGGAAATAAAAAATCTTTTTCTGGACACATTCTCATATCTCATACCAGCATATGAAATTGTGGTCTGGTTTATAGCCTGCTGGTTTTTCAAAGTATTTTTCCCGACGAAATCCTAACCTCAAAGTGATGGAAATTATTAGAATCCCATAGGAGTATTTAGTGCTTCTATACTGGAGAGATCATAAGAAGAGATCTGTAGCTTTAACTCTAAAATTCTCATGGCTTAATCCTTCAGGAGTACTAAGGGGAAGAGATCATCTTAGTAGGCCTGCTCTGTTCTCTTCAATGCAATGATTCCCATTTCTGTAGAGCCTCATCCTTAGAAAATAAATACTTTCCCTCTAGAAACTGAGAATGAATCAGAATGACATATTGATTCCTGCAGAGCCCACTACAGATAAATTCATTCAAATGCCACTCCAGCTTCAAGCTTGCCAGAAACTATTAGCAGAATTATTGGAAGGGATATTCCTAAAAGTACTTCCAGTTCAAGTGTCAGAAGAGACTTAAATTAATGCCAGAAAGGGTCCTTATAACATACAAATAAAAAATAGAATTATTTTTACTTGGGCCAAAGGACACCAGAGAAGTAGTTACACATACAAACAAATCTTATTTTGCAATTGTAGCTTCTAAGATGTTCTATAGGAAGATGCTCTATAAGACGTTCCAGACCTGACATTAGTGCCATATGCAGACTATCAGACTGAAGCACAGCAGTGTCTGAGTGTAGCACAGCTGGTGGCCACAGCATAGGCAGAGGACCCTACTCAAGGGACTTTGCTCAACCTGTGCAATCTCTTCTCTGCAATTTGTTTTAGTTTCTATGTAGTTGGGGTATGTGATTTTTAAACATCTTTTGACCTCTCAAATTCTATTCCCTGATCAATTGCATTTCTCAGCTGTGAGCCAATGGACTTCTGAGATAAGTCCCTGGATAAAAGGGGCACTTTGTAAATCCATAACCCTTATGGAACAGCCTCACAGAGCATAACTGAGGGGGCGATACAACATTTAATTGTTAGGATTCTCTTGTCATGTTCCCAGTATTTGAGTTCTAACTTCATCATGCAGTTGGTGAACCCAGGCTCTTCATCTTTGTTAGATATTCATGGGGGCTGTGAGGATTAAATGAGATCATCTTACAAAGCCCTTAGCAGTCTGTTTTCCACACAAAGCATGCAAGACGTACATAATACTCAGGACTTGATCAAAGAAGTAGAACTTTAGGAAGTGGCAAGAGTAAGGAGTTCAAAGAGAGACACACAGTTTCTGGAAAGCTGCCTTTTCTATAGTTGATGTTGTATGTGAGTCATTAAGGGAAAAAGCTGAGGAGGAAAATACGAAGTGGAAGCGTAGGGACAGACAGGAACACACAAAGGCGGGGTGGGGTCTGTACTGGCATCCAACTACCTCCAAACCTCCCACTGTAATCATGTGAGTATATTGCTACAGAGGCTGGTGCCCTCGTTTCAGACACTCCGTCCATTGGAAGGAATCAGGAAATCATGCAGGAGATGGAGGAAAAACATATTAGGTTAGAGGCCCAAACTAATGAAGTGAGACAGCCAATCAGAAACAGAGTGTTTGAGTGGCACCTGTGTTGGTGTCTTTGTTTCGCCAAAATTTTCCCTTTTTCCTCCCTTCTTAGAAGATTCACACCCACGCCCTCTGAGGCCCCAGGGATAACAAACTGACATAAGATGTCTTATTTGAATTTTGCATAGTTTATAAGACTTTTGGGAGGGGGTGACTTACAAAACCAAGGAATCTGATAGGCTTTTCCTTTTCTGTATTTGAAATGCACGCACCATCTGTCTCCCATTCTCTTCTCCCTGGGCATTCCTGGTGTCCAATATGGCGGTGGCTCTACCCCTTAATGGCTTTGATAGAGTATCAATAAGCCCCATATATTAACTGGTCCAGATTATAAAAATGTCTAGTCTATCTGTTGGAGGACTCATTGTTCCAGTCTCACTGGTCAATTACATGGGGATAGAACCACTCCCAGGAAGTGGAGTGGTTCTAAGTAGATGGGTGGAATACCTGGTGTGTTAATTAAGTAGCAAATATTTCTGCCTGGAACTAGCTCAGGGCCCCCACAGACCTTCCAGACCAGCCACAGCCATGTAGGTCTCTGTAAGTCTGTCTGCTTTCATGAACTCTTCAGGAAAGCGTAATTTCTCCTTTTCTTCTTCATGCCTTTCTTACTAAACATGCTTTCTCTAAGGCTTTGGGCTGCCCCTAGCATCTTCTATTCTTCACTTTTTCTCTAAAGCTTCCTTCTCCCAGCCATGTGGCTGTGAGTCAGCCATGTGTCTGACCTCCATGCAGGCTCTAAACCTGAATGGCTTCATGATTTTCTTTATTTCCTCCCACGGTTCACCTCCTCAAGGCAGCTGCCAAGATTACCAGCCTGCCTGCTCTGAGGATTTTTCTTTAAGATTCTAATAAAATTGTAAAAGCTTCTGTTTGGGTCCATTCTTAAATTCTTTTATGAATGAGACTGAGAACCCTCTAGGGGACCCTCTTTCTCCCCATTTCAACTTGACTCACAAAGAAATGGCTTCTCATAACCCACTTGCCATTCAAACCCTGCCTTTAGCCTCCATCAGCTTTCATGGGCCATGCCATAGCCTGAATGCCTCATCTTGCCCTGCAGAGCCATTTGCAGCTTCCCGGCAGCCCACATGCTTTCCTCTGAGTTCCAGAATGGCCAAGGTTCCACCCCTTTTCCAGGGTGCCCCACGTTGCCCACTCTTTTCAGAGGAATGCCTAATTTTTGGGCTAAGCACAAGTGAATAGGTCTGGCTCACTTCTATGTTTCAAATATTTATAAGAGATTCTTTGTATGTTCTACTTGAGGCTATGTCTTTATTTAAGGAAGGGAACTCTGAGAAACATAAGCTCCAGTTTATCTAACTTTATAGAAAATGAATACAGTGCACTGAGTTAACCATTAACATTTGTCATTCATCTTCACATGCACAAAAAAGTTGTCTAAACATTCTACCTAAAGTCACCTCATTACTGTAAGGAATTCTATTTAGAATGACCTCATTTACTTATTCATATTATATATACTTTATTATTTGTTTTGAGAATTTCATGCATGAGTGCTGTCTTTGCATTATTTCCACGCCTTACAGCCCCCCCCATTCCCATTTGTACTTTGACCCCTACTCCTCCTCAATTTTTTTGTCCTCTTCTTGATGATAATGAAGATGACGATGACAATGATGATGAGATTGATTGTCTTTTTGAGACAAGGCCTCCCTGTAGTCCCAGCTTGTTTGGAACTCACTATGTAGCCCAGGCTGGCCTCAAACTCATAGAAATCCACCTGCTTCTTCTTCTTTAATTATTATTGCTACATGTACATATAATGCACTGAGTTCAATTAGAGATGCTTATGCATAACTATGTTTAGGAACTAGATGACCACTTTTAGGGAGCTGGTCCCTGGAGAAAACTGATTCTCCATCCCTCAGCATCCATTGATTACCTGTAACACTTCACTTTGAGGTAGGACCCTGTGACTTTCCCCCTCTCCCCTGTCCATTTTGAATTTTAAATTGGTTTTGTCATCAAGAAGATCCCATTAGACTACTATATTGCAGAGATTTCATTAGTGAGGCTTCCCTATCATGTCTAGAATATGTCTTGTCTCTTTGGCTCTTATGCCAAGTTCCTGGAGCCTCAGGTGTAGAGGTTGCATCATAGATGTGTCACTTAGGATTGGGCACCTCACAGTCTCTTGTTCTCTGCATTTGACCAGTTGTGGAACTTTCCAATAGCTTCCAACTGTTGTGAAAAAGAGCCTTCTCTGGTGAGTGGTGAGAGACACACTTGCCTGTAAATATAAGGATATGTATCTGGAATAGAGTAAAAGATTATGTTGGTTTAGGGAAGTGTCAGAAGTTTTTCTCTAAGATCCATGACCCCTCCAGCAATGTGTATTGGCCATATTTGTGGCACCATGCATGATTTTCATCTCTTTGAATGGGCCTTAATTCCAATTAGACAACACTTGATTACCCTCAAGATGAAAGTGCCATCACTGCACCAATAGAGATGGTTTTCTGGGCTAGTCACTGTTGTGGTCTGTAGACTTTCTAGCTGAATAGGATCGTTGATTGCTTTTCTCCCTTGTCAGCTTGCATAATATCTTCTGAAATGATGAGCGCTAATCTTCAGGGAGGAGGTTTTCAGGACAGTTCTAGCTCAATTGCTTCAAGGCCTATGTCCAGTGTATGTCCTATCTTCATAAATAAGCTCTTCAAATTCTGGGACACAATCAAGGGATGTGACAATAGTCTGTGTTATTTTGGCAATCTTTTGAACTACCTTGACCAACTTCTCAAAGAGAAGTTTCCTATGCCTGGCACTGTGTTTTTTGTTACATAGCCATTAGCAATATATATTCACTCATGGTTGTATTATATATGTATTTTCCAGTAGGCTAATTAAATATTACATTTTCCTTTGATTTTGCACACCATTGAAATATTATTTATCTTTCTTTAAATCTGCCCTTGTCACCCCCCCTTTCTCCCTCCAGTTAAGGTCTCCTCCATTTTCCCCATTTCCCCCTTGATTCCTGTTTCCTACTATTCCTTTCTCTTGAACTCCTTCTTCCTATTTACCCCCTGTGCTTCTTTCCTTTCCCTGGTTCTTGTGGGTACATCAGAATATATGCTCATATCTGAGGATTTGGAGCTAAGATCCACAAATGAGAGAACATGCATTATGGGAGACAGGCTTGAGCCTAGGGTGAAAGTCTTATTGACAGCCATACAGCAGGCCTGAGGCAACAGCCCGACCACTGGAGCCACAAGGAATGCCTTGTGACATTTGCTCCCATTGGCAGATCATGAGACTGATCTGCCTAGAGCTCGCCACTCCCTAATCACCACCCTTGGAATCCAAAGTTGCAACACTTAGATATTGCAACAGTCAGGGTCACGTGGTTTCCAGGAATCCAGGCTCTGTAAACTGAAACCCAGTATGCTAATGAGGCATCCTACCTGATATTCTGTGATAGGATATTAAGTGTGTTATGCTAATAGGATGCTTAGTCTGTTATGCTAATAAGGTATCCTATTTACTGTGCTGTGATTGGACCACTGCCCCTATATAAGCTTGTGCCTTCCTGCAATAAAGCAGACCTGTGTCACTGAACCTGGTCTCCTGTGTCTGAATGTGGCTCTGCTGACACAGTCTCTTCACCAGCCCTGGCTTCACCAGCCCTGGGGTCCAGGACTGGGAAGAAGCACTGACAACAGGAGGCATTGGGGGGGGTTCACTCAGCCCACTCCTGCCCCCATGGTGAGATGGAAGGACCCTCTCACAAGTGAATGGAAAGGCCCACACCTATTATTAACACAAGGGCAAGGCTATGCTTGTGTCTTTCCAGATAATCTTCCAGCCCCCATCTGGATCCCAGCCCAGAACATCAGAATTGCCTGCAATGGATAACCTCCCTCCACAACCACCGACCCTGGAGACAGCATCCCTGACCCTGGAGGAAGCAGCACACCTCTCAACCACTGAAAGACCACACCCGATAACCTGGGGCAACCTTAAGTATCTCACTTTGCAGGCAGAGACTACAGCCAATCAAAACCCTCAAACCACAGGGAACCCCCTGTCTACGTTCCTTATTATGTGTGCCATCATTACTGCTAACTCCTGATTTTTGGACCCTACATTGTTAAGGGTCTTGATAATTTTGTTAAAACTCGTATTTCTCTGCTCAGTTAGCTGTTGCCCCACCTCCAGATCTTGCCAGGTATGTCTCAGCAAACAAGAACCCACTGTTCTTTGCCCTTACCAACCTATAATAATAGAGATATGAAAAATAGGCTTGAGAAAAGGAGTAAAATCTTATGGAACAACCATGCAACAGACCTGAGACAACAGCCTGACTGTCGGAGCCACAGGAAACGCCTTGCAATATATACTCCTGTTGGCAGACTGTGAGACCGATGCCTAGAACTTGGCACTCCCTAATCCCCATCATTACCCCAGATGGGACAACCCTGCTCCATTGGCTTTTATTGAATTCTTAGCCCTTTAGGAGGCCTTTGCATGGGCCAAAGCTTGATGCAATGCCTCTCCCTCTGCCAGACCATACCAAGGGACTCACCCTTCGAGGGCTGGTAGTAAATGAGGGGTAAGATCCCAAAAGATGGGATGACCTAAGACAGGCACAGTCCATAATGCTGGGTGACCCTTGAGGTGGGGACAACAATGCTGAGGCAAAGAACCTCAACTCCCACTGGTTGGCATGGAGTTGGCCCAGCCTGCTCTCGAGGAAGCTCACCATCTTGAGGGAGGGGGCTCTTGATACAATGACCTGCTGAGCCATTCTACTTTGCCTTGTTGTAACTGGACTGATAGCAGTATGCTATGTATTCTAAACTATAACTCACCTTTAAAAAAAAAAGTGGGAGATGTGGGAGACAGGCTTGAGCCTAGGGTAAAAGTCTTATTGACAGCCGTACAGCAGGCCTGAGGCAACGGCCTGACCACTGGAGCAAAAAGGAATGCCTTGTGACATTTGCTCCCATTGGCAGATCATGAGACTGATGCCTAGAGCTCACCACTCCCTAATCACCACCCTTGGAATCCAAAATTGCAACACTTAGATATTGCAACAGTCAGGGTCACGTGGTTTCCAGGAATCCAGGCTCTGTAATCTGAAACCCAGTATGCTAATGAGGCATCCTACCTGATATTCTGTGAAAGGACATTAAATCTGTTATGCTAATAGGACTCTTAATCTGTTATGCTAATAAGGTATCCTACTTGCTGTGCTGTGATTGGACCACTATCCCTATATAAGCTTGTGCCTTCCTGCAATAAAGCAGACCTGTGTCACTGAATCTGGTCTCCTGTGTCTGAATGTGGCTCTGCTGACACAGTCTCCTCACCAGCCCTGGGGTCCGGGACTGAGCAGAAGTGGTGACGACAGGAGGTAGCACAGGGCAAGCAGAAGAGCTGCCTCAGCACAGGGCGAGCAGAAGAGTGGCCTCAGCCCAGGGCAGACAGAAGAGCGGCCTCAGCCCAGGGCAAGCGGAGGAGCAGCCTTAACACCTGTGAGAACAAAGGAGTAGCACCCATGAGCGCCCGCCGCTGGTGGTGACCACAATGCATCACTTGCTTTTTGAATCTGGATTACCTCAGCACTACACACTTTAGTTCCATTGATTTAGCTACAAATTGTTTGATTTCATTTTTCTTTACTACTGGGTAGAATTCTATAATGTAAATGTACCACATTTTCATTATCCATTCACCAAATGAGTGACATTTAGGTTGTTTGCATTTCCTAGCTATTGTGAACAAACACGGCTGAACAAGTATTTCTGCAATAGTGTATTGAATCATTTGTGAATCTGCTGAAGAGTGGTATAGCTGGATCATCTGGTAGAACTAGTTTTAGTTTTTTAAGCATTCTTCATACTGATTTCTATAGTGGCTGCACCAGTCTGCAATGCGACCAGCAGTGAATGAGGGTTCCCTTTTCCTCACATCCTCACCAGCATTTGTTGTCATTTGTTTCCTTGATCTTAGCTCTTTCCTTGACTGGGGTAAGATGAAATCTTAAAGTAGTTTTAAATGTGCATTTCCTTAATTGCTAAGGATGCTGAAAAATTTTAAGGTATTTCTTTGCTGCTTATATTTCTTCTTTTGAGAACTCTTTGTTCAGATCAGTATCCATTTTATTTATTTATTTTTTTGGTCTTTTTGAGACAGGGTCTCCCTGTAGCCCCAGCTGTCCTGGAACTCACTATGTAGACCAGGCTGTCCTTGAACTCACAGAGATCTGCCTGCCTCTGCCTCCCAAGTGCTGGGACTACAGGCATGTGCCACCACACCTGGCTTAGGATCCATTTTTTAATTGGGTCACGTTTTCTTGATTCTTTGTTTTCTGAGTTCTTTGGATATTCTGAAAATTAATTCTCTGCCAAATGAATAATTGGCAAAGATTCTCACCTGTTCTGTAGGACTTCTACTTCACTCATTTATTTGTTTCTCTTTGCTGAAAAGAAACTTTTTAGTTTAATGAGGTTCCATTTATTGATTGCTGACTAATTCCTGAATGAGAAAAGTCCAATTTAGAAAGTCCTTGCCTACACCTATATCTTGTAAGGTACTGCCTATATTTTCTTCTAACAGTTCCAGTGTTTTACATTGAGGTCTTTGATCCATTTGGAGTATATTTTTGGACAGGGTTGGAGATACGGGTCTAATTTCATTCTTCTACACATGTAGATTTAGTTTTCCCAGCACCATTTGTTGAAAATACAGTCTTTTCTCCAGTGTGCATTCTTGGCATCTTTGTCAAATATCAATGTCTATAATTGTGTACACTCATATTTGGGTCTCTTATTTTCTTCCATTGATCTACATGTTCCAATATCATGCTCTTTGTAGTACTATAGTTATATATCTATATCTATCTATATCTATATCTATCTATATCTATAATATCTATATCTTACTATATATAGTAAGGTAGTTTGAAATCTGGGAAGCTAATCCCTTCACTTGCTCCTTTTGCTCAAGATTGTTTTTGCTACCTAGGGTGTCTTGTGGTTCCATAATAATTTTAGGCCTTTTTTATATTTCTGTGAAAATATCATAAGTATTTCAATTGTAATTGCATTGAATCTGTTAATTGCTTTTGGTAGGATGGCTTTTTTCACAATAAGCACAAATAATTGTCAACTACAGAAATACACGGCTTAAAGTACAACAAATCAACCTCTGCAGTCAGTTTGTTCAGTGCTTCTTGAACATTTAATTTAATAAGGGTTAGTATAATACTTACGTGTTTTTGTTTTGTTTTGTTTTTTAGTATCTTTTTTGAGACAGCGTTTCCCTGTAGTCCCAACTGGCCTGGAACTCACTATGTAGAACAGACTGGCCTTGAACTTACAGAGATCTGCCTGCCTGCCTCTGTCTCCCAAGTGCTGGGATTAAAATCATGTGCCACTATGCCCAATCCCCTAGTTATGTTTTTAGTCTATTGTGAGTGGAATTTTTCCACAATCTTGTTATGTGACCACTTGCTATTGATCTGTGGAAAGGCTAGTGATTTTTTGTAAATTGATTTCATATTTTGCAGTTTGCTGCAAGTGCTAATCATTCTAGAAGTTTAATGGTAGATTTGGGGGGATCTGTTATGTAGAACAAAACATCTGAAAATAAGGGTAATTTGACTTCTTTTTCAATTAGTACCCCCTTAATTTCTTTTTCTTGTCTAACTGCTCTAGCTAGAATTTCAAGCAATTTATTGAGAAGGAGTAGAGATAGTCAACAACCTTGCCTTTTTCCTGTTTTCAATGGGAATGCTTCAAGTTTTTCACCATTTAGAATAATGTTAGCTGTGGGTTTGTCATGTGTAGCCTTAGTTATGTTGAGGTATGTTCCCTCCAGGCTAATGCCCTCTAGGACTTTTTACATAAATGCATGTTGAATTTTGTTAAAGGCCTTTTCTGTATTTATTGAGATGATCATGTGATTTTTGTCTTTATGTTTATATGATTTATCACATTTATTGATTTACATATATTGAACTCTCATTGCATCTCTGGAATAAGACTAACTTAATCATGGTTGATGATTTGTTTGATATGTATCTGTATGCAGTTTGAAAATCTTTTATTGAGAAGTTTTGTACTTACGTTTATTAAAGATAATTAGCCTGGAGTTTTCTTTTCTGCTCTGTCTTTATCTGATTTTGATATTAGAGTAAAGCTGGCTTCATAGAAGGAGGTTGAGAGTTGTCCCTCTGTTGCTCTGTTTTTGAATAATGTAAGCAGTATTAATTGTAGTTCTTCTTTGAAGGTCTGATAAAATTGTGTTATTCTATCTGAACCAGAGCTTTTCCTAGTCAGGAGGCTTTGTATTGCTGTTTGATTTCCTTGGTTGTTATGGGACTGTTTAAGCTGTTGCTCTCTTAGTGGGTTACTTTTGACGGTTTGATTGATTTTAGAAGTTCATCCACTTCTTTTAGGTTTTTTAATTTAACAGGCTACAAGTTTTTAAATTATCTTTATAATAGTCTAGATTACTTTGGTGTCCACTGTAATGTTTCCCTTTCCATCTCTGATTTTGGCTTGCTCTTTCTTTCTTTTGATCAGCTGGGGTAAGGTCTATCTATTTTGTTTATCTTTTCAGAGCCACCTCTAAGATTCATTACTTCTTTTTTAGTTTTTTTCTTTGTATTTATTTCATTGATTTCTGCTCTAATTCTTATTATTTCTTCTTGTCTGCTAGATTTGGGTTGGGTTTGTACTTATTTTTCCACATTCTTGAGCTGTATCATTGTCATTTATTTGTATTCTTTCTGATTTCTTAATATAGGCATGTAGAACTGTAACCCTCCCTTGTACAACTGATTTTAATGTGTCCAAGAGGTTTTATTGTGTTGTGTTTTCTTTTTCATTTAGTTCCAGGAACATTTTTTTCCAATGTATATTTTTAAATGAATTTCTGTGCATTTTATACAATATACACTAATCATATTTAGAGCCGTCACCTATCCACACACCTCAAAGCCTGCCCATAGGGTTTCATGCACTCTGCCATACATGTTAAGGCCTATTAAGTCAAGTATGTGTCCCCAGATATCCCTCAGTGTGAGTTTACCTACTGGACTACTTGGTCTAGTCATCCCTCTTCTCCAACAATTCTGATCCCACCCACTGTGCCTTGACTCCTCTACAATATGAGTAACTCCAATCTCCAGAACCCCACATTCTGTTTCTAGCCTTGGGCACAGGCCTACTTTTGCTTTTAGCACCCCAGAGCTTTAGATTACCATCTTAACTCTGTGAGGTGGTGAGTTTCCAAATTGTGCCTTGTGCATCCCCTACATTGAGACCACACTACCTACAGCTCCTCCCACTGCTGCTGTGTTAGGCTTCCCTGCCTTTTAATAGAGGCCCAGACTTTTGCAGACTGCCTGAGATTTCCTGGCTCCTACCTCCACCTAACAAGCTTACCAAATTGTACTGTGCCTGCTGACTAGAGGAACCCAGACCTTAGGAGGAAGCCTCAGAGCATCTGATCCTTATCTGACTTGGGCCTTTGTGGGAACTCTTGAGTAGCTGGACTAAAGTCATCAATCCCCTCCAATATAACATCAAAAGAGAGAACATGAAGTCTAGACCAACCAGCTTTTCATTCCCAATAAGAAAACAACAAAATCACATCAAGTATATAAACAGAAACAGACTTAAACTCAGCAAAGGAAGGCTTGAGTCTCACATAAGAAACAGAAATAACAAAAGAAATCCACATGCCAAAGTAACTATGAAAAAATAATAGCATGAAAAACCCAAGTAACATGTCCCCACCAGGCACCAACAGCTCTATGGAAGATTTGTACAAGAACCCCCTAGAGACAGGACACAGAATTCAAAAGAAAAATTATAAACATGATAAAAGAATTCAATGAGACTTCCCTTTGAACTGCTGGCTGACCCAGCACCCAGCTTCGTGGAGCCAGCATCTTTCCTGGGTAAGTTCAGCCACACCCACTCTGCCTTGAGTCCCCAGCCTTGTTCACCCACCCAGTTCCCTGACCCTATTGCTCCTCTTAGCGTGGGCACTGGCACATTTCTTCTCTTGGCACCCCAGACCTCTGGACAGCCTTCTTGGCCCAGACTCCCAATTGCTTTCTGATCTCTTGTACCCAGACCTACCCAATTCCTTGGACTAGTCTCTGGGAGCCCTCAGGGTCTATTCTCTCCCTCACCTCACCTTTGTATCCACAGGTGGCCCAGGCCCCAGCTTTCTGGGGCCAGCATCTTTCCTAAGTTCAGTACACACTTCCACTGCATTTTGCTTCCCCCAACCTCACTCACCCTCCTCACTTCCCCACCATGTCTCTCCTTCTAGCAGAGGCACTGGTCCATTTCTTCTCTTGGCACCCTAGACCTCTGGACTGCCATCTTGGCCCAGACTCCCCACTGCTTCCCCACCCTTTACACCCAGACCAACCCAATTCCTCTGTGTATTCCCAGAGAGCCCTTGGGGCCTGTGCTGTCCCCCGACCTCACCTCTGCATGCCTGAAACAGGCCCTCATCCCAGGCCAGCCCAGCCCCCAACTTCCTGAGACCAACATCTTTCCTGGAGGGATCCAGACCTTAGGAGAAAGTCTGAGAGCATCTGATCCTCATCCAACTTGGGCCTCTGTGGGAACTCCTGAGTAGAAGGATGAAAGCCATCTGGCCCCTCTAATATAAAAGCAAAAGAGAGAACCTGAAGCCTAGACCAACCAGCCTTTCATGCCCAATAAGTAAACCTAAAAAGGCACATAAAGTTTACAAACAGAAGCAGACCTAAACTCAACAAAAGAAGGCTGAGTCTCACACAAGAATCAGAAACTACAAAAGAAATCCACATGACAAAGTCACAGCAAAAAAATAATAACATGAAAAATCCAAACAATACATTACCTCCAAGTACCAAAGTCCTGTAGAGGAGTACAATGAGAACCCTCTAGAGATAACACAGGACATGGAATTCAGAAGTACAAACATGATAAAAGAACTCAGTGAATTTAAAGAGCACACAAACAAAGAAGTCAAAGAAGATAGGGATGAACTTCTGAATGAATTCAGAAAAGAATTAGAAATATTGAAAAATACTCAGGCTGAAAGGAAGAAGGAAGTGAAACACTCAATAAGCCAATTAGAAATGACAGGGGAAAGCCTCACCAATAGGATGAATGAAATGGAAAACAGAATATCAAGACTGGGATATAAAGTGGACAAATTAGACCACTCCAGCAATGGTTATGGAAAATTTAAGAAAAAGCAAGAATGGAATATGCAGGAATTGTGTGACACCATAAAAAAGACCAAACATATGCATTGTAGGCATGGAGGAATGAGAAGGAACTCAGGATAACAGTATGGACCAGATCTTCAACAGGATTGTAGAAGAAAATGTCTCAAAATTAAAGAAAGACATATCCATACAAATACAAGAAACACATAGAACACCAAATAGACAAAACACAAAGAAAAGAAACTCTTCATAGCACATCATACTAAAGGCACAAAACGTACAGAACAAGGAGGAAATACTGAAAACTGCAAAAGAAAAAAAAGTCACATATAAAGGAAAACCCATCAGAATTACAGCTGACTTTTCAGTGAAAATGATGAAAGCCAGAAGAGAGTTGACCAAAGTATTCCCAGGTCTATATGACCACAGATGCCAACCCAGGTTACTTTACCCAGCAAAAATGTCTATTATAGTTGAAGGGGAAAGAAAAATCTTTCATGACATAAATAGGTTGAAGGAATTCATGTCCACAAAACCAGCCCTTCAGAGAGTTGTTGAAGCAGTACAAAGAGCTGAAGAAAGGAATGACTATACATAAGGGATGACGGAAAGAAATTCAATGAAGGTATAACTGTGGAAATGCACAGCTATATCAAGAATGTGAAGAGAAATAAAAATGACAGGATTCAATACTCATCTTTCATTAATAACTTTAAATATGAATGGACGGAACTGCACAGTCAAAAGATACAGAGTAGTTGAATGGATTATAAAACCCATCTTTTTGTTTTCTGCAAGAAACCCATCTCATTTTCATGGATAGGTACTACCTTAAAGTGAAAGGACGGTAAAAAAATTCCAAGAAAATGGTACTAAGAAAAAAGCAGGAGCTGCAGTTCTAATGACAAAATAGACTTCAAACTAAAACTAATTAGAAGAGATAAAGAGCGCCACTTCATTCTGATCAAAGGAACAATTCACCAAGAAGATATTACAATCACGAACATATATTCACCAAACTCTGGTGCATCCAACTGCATAAAAACAATACTACAGAACTTTAAGGCCCAGATCCCAACTCAATAATAGTAGATGTGATGGTTTGAATGAAAATGTCCCCCACAGGCTCCAAGTATTTGGATGTTTTGTCCCCAGCTGATGGAGCTGTTTTAAGAGGCTTGAGAAGGTATGGCTATCCTAGAGGAAGCATCTCACTGGGGGTGGGCTTAGAGAGTTCTTAAGCCTTGCCAGATCTCCAGTTGTTCTCTTGCTTCCTGTGCCTGCATGATGATGTGATAGCTTCACTTCTGCTTCTCCTGCTCCAGCCACCTCCAGCCACCATACCTCCCTGCCATGATAGACTGTAATTCCCCTGGAACTGTAAGCTCAAATAAATACTTCCTTCTATAAATTGCTTGGGTCAGTGTTTAATCACAGCAACAGAAAAAGTGACTAATACAGTAAGGGACTTCAATACCCCATTGTCTCCATTAGATAGGTCAACAGGACAGAGAATTAACAGAGAGAAAACTGAATTAAATGATACCATACAGACATCTACCAATATTCCACCCAAGCACCAAAGAACATACTTTCTATTCAACACTCAATGGGACTTTCTCCAAGGTCTACCACATACTGGGGCATGAAACAAGCCTCAACAAATACAAAAAGATTGAAATAATTCTATGCATTCTATCAGACCACAATGCAATAAAGCTTAAAATAAACAATGGAAGAAACCCTAGTAATAACATGAACACATAAAGATTAAACAACACACTCATAAATGATGAAGGGGTCCAAGGAGAAATGAAGAAAGAAATAAAAGTATTCCTGGACCTAAATGAAAAGGACAATACAACACAAAAAGAACTCTGGGACACGTTGAAATTAGTCTTTATAGGGAAGTTTATGGCTCTAAGTGCCTACATTAAAAAATCAGAAAGAGCACAAATAAGTGACTTAAAATTGCAACTTAAGACACTTGAAAAGCAACAACAAATGAAACCCAAACCCATCAGACAAGAAGAAATGACAAAAATCAGAGCAGAAAATAATGAAATATTAACAAAGAAAACAATACAAAGAAACAATGAATCCAAGAGCTGGTTCTTTGAAAAGATAAACAAGATTGACAGACCCTTGTGGTCACCGCCAGTGGCAGCTACTCCTCCGTTCTCATGGGTGCCACTCCTTCATTCTCATGGGCATCGAGGTTTCTCCTCCACTCACCCTGGGCTGAGGCCGCTCTTCTGCTCGCCTGGTGCTGAGGCAGTTCTTCCACTTGCCCTGTGCTGCCTCCTGTAGTCGTTGCATCTGCCTGGTCCCGGACCCCAGGGTTGGTGAAGTGACTGTGTCAGTGGAGCCGCATTCAGACACAGGAGACCAGGTTCAGTGACACAGGTTTGCTTTATTGCAGGAAGACACAAGCTTATATAGGGATAGTGGTCCAATCACAGCACAGCAAGTAGGATACCTCATTCGCATAACATGTTTAGCATCCTATCACAGTACAGCAAGAAGGATACCTTATTAGCATCATCCTATTAGCATAACAGACTTAATGTCCTATCACAGAATAGAAGGTAGGATGCCTCATTAGCATACTGGGTTTCAGATTACAGAGCCTGGATTCCTGGAAATCATGTGACCCTGACAGTTGCAATATCACCCTAGGCTCAAGCCTGTCTCCCACAGACCCTTAGCCCAGTTAGCAAAAAGAAAGAAAGAGCACCTCCAAATCAACAAAATAAGAGATGAAAGGGGAAAGATCATAACAGGCATCAAAAAGATCCAGAACATTATGAAGGAATACTTAAAAAACCTATACATTACTAAATTGAAAACCTTTAGATGGGTATCTAAAAGCATGGGAACAACCAAAACTAAACCAAGAAGAGATCAACACCTTAAACAGACCCATAACACATAAGGAAATTGAAACAGTAATACAAAACCTCCTGACTAAAATAAGCCCAGGACCAGATAGATTTACAGCAGAGCTCTACCAGACATTTAAAGAAGATCTATATCCAATACTAGTTAATTTATTGAAAAAGATAGAAATGGAGGGAGAACTTCCAAATTTCTTCTATGAAGCCAGCATCACTCTAATACCAAAGCCACATAAAGATACAACCAAAACTGGAAATTACAGACCCATAGATGCAAAAATTCTCAACAAAATACTCACAAACCACATATAAACACACATCAAAAAGATCATCCACCATGATCACGTTGGCTTTATTCCAGAGATGCAGGAGTGGCTCAATATATGTAAGTCAATAAATGTCATAAATCATATAAATGGACTCAATGACAAGAATCACATGGTCATCTCAATAGATGCAGAGAAGTCCTTTTGAAAAAGTTCAACATGCGTTGTGTTCAAAGTCCTAGAGGGAATCAGACTGGAGGGAACATAACTCAAGAAATTAAAACCACATAAAACAAACCCACAGCCAACATCATTCTAAATGGAAAAAAACTGGAAGCATTCCCATTAAAATCAGAAACCAGACAAGGCTATCCACTATCCCCACTTCTTTTTAACATAGTGCTTCAACCTCTTGCCAGAGCAATAAGACTAGAGTAGGAAATTAAAGGAAAAGAAGAGATCAAATTATTCCTTTTTGAAGATGATACGATATTATATCTAAGAGATGCCAAAAATTCCACAAGAAAATTCCTAGAAATGATTAACACTTTAAAGTGGCAGCTTACAAAATTAATCTACAAAAGCCTGTAGCCTTTCTATATACCAATAACAAGCAATCAGAGAAAGACTACAGGAAAACACGGGCTTTCAAAACTCTCTTTCACAAGAGGCTAAAAAAAAAAATCTCAGAATAAACCTGACCAAAGATATAAAGATCACCACAATGAAAATTTTAATATTTAAAGAAAGAGATTGAGGAAGACATCAGTAGATGGAAGGAGCCCCCATACTCATGGATTGGAAGAAATAATATTGTGAAAATGATCATCTTACCAAAAGCCATTTATAGATTCAATTCAATGACAATCAAAATCCCCATGACATTCTTCACAATATTGGAAAAAAAATCCTAAGATCTCTGATAGCCAAAGCAACCCTGAGCAATAAGAGCAATGATGGGGGGATTACTATACCAGATTTTAAACGGTATTACAGAGTTATGTTGTAAAAACAACACAGTATTGGCAGAAAAATAGACCCATAGATCAATGGAACAAAATTGAAGACCCAAATATGAGTACATGCAATTTCAGCTGCCTGATATTTGACATGGGGCAATAATCTTCACTGGTGGAAAGACAGCATGTTCAGCAAATGATGTGGCAAAACTGAATCTCCACCTCTGAAGCCTGAAACTCTGAATCTGTTAGAAGAGAACATTGGCAATAACCTACAAGATATAGGTGCAGGAAAGGATTTTCTAAACTGGAAATCAATTGCTCAGGAAACAAGGTTAAGAATCAACAAATGGGACCTCCATAAATTGTACATCAAAAGAAGCAACCATGGAAGTAAAGAGAAAACCCACAGAGGGGGAGAAAGTCTTCACCAGCAACACATCTGACAGAGGTTTAACATCCAGAATATACAACAAACTCAAAAATCAAAGAATCAAGAAATGAAGTAACCCATAAAAACATGGCTTAAGGAACAGAGCAGAGAGTTCTCAAAAAAAGAAATAAAAATGGCTAAGAAACATCTCAAAAGGTGTTCAACATCACTAGTAATTAGGGAAATGCAAATTAAAACCACTTTAAGATTTTATCTTACCCCAGTCAGACTGACCAAGATCAAAAGAACAAATGATATAAAATGGTGGAGAGGATGTGGAGAAAGGGGAATGCTCATCCACTGCTGATGGGATTGCAAATTTGTTCAACTCCTATGGAAAGCAGTGTAGAGAACTCTTAAAAAACTACAAATGAACCTACCATTTGACCCAGTTATACCACTGCTTGGCATATACTCAAAGAACTCATCTTATTGAAGAGACACTTGTACATCCATGTTTGTTGCTACTCTTTTCACAATGCTAAGAGATAGAAGCAACCTAAGGGTTCCTCAGCTGACAAGTGGATAATGAAAATGTGGTTCATTTATATGATCGAGTTTCACTCAGGAGCAAAGAAAGATGAAATCATGAAATTTGCAGGTAAATGGATGGAAGTAGAAACTGTTATACTAAGTGAAGTAACACAGACTCAGAAAAACAAACGACATATGTTCTCCCTCATATGTGGATCCTAGCACCAAATCTTTATAAGTGAGTAGGTATCCAGACATAACTACAGGAACCAGAATAAAGAAAAGGAACCAGGGAGGTAAAGGAAAAGAAAGAACCTAAAATAGAAGAACACAAGGGAACAAGTGTTACTAAGGGAGTGATGCATAAAAATGGGGTTATTTTACTGGGAGGTGGGAGGGAGAGTTATGCAAGGGAACTTGGTGATAAAGAGAAAGAAGGCACTCAAGAGAGGTAGGACTATAGGAGAAGAATATTATTAAGGGAGAAATGGGAAAATTTGGGGCACTTTAAATGGGGAAACAATGGTGGAAGGGTTAGACAATGACAGATAAATAATGCCTAGCTAGTTTTTAAAAAACCAAAGGGAAACATATTAGTCCACCAAACTACCGACAAATTATACATATAACTAGCTCAAGGAATATAATATATGTCTAGTCAAGGTTTATCTGAGAATGTTTGGTTTTTTCCCAAGTTTTATCTACATAGTGCATGGTAATTAAAAGTACCAGATCTTCTTGGATGTTTTACAGCCATACTTTGAGGCCTATACTAATCTGGTCAGAGTACCTTAAAGTACAGTTTTTTTTTCCTCCTTGCCCTCCAAGGTTGACTAAGTTCCAGGGGACTATGGAGTATCTCTCAAATTGTCCTGTAACTGTGGTGAGTCACCTGTCCACTTCATGAAGGAGGCCCTGGAGACCCCGCCAGATGGACTTGAAGCAGTGTTCAGTCTATAAAGAGGAGGGTAAATACAGAGGAAACATTTCCTCCATGCTTGCAAGCAAAGCCAGCCAAGGTTGAGCAGGACCTTTGACTTACCTTCATGTAGATGGAACTGGTAAAAGAAAGGAGCCAGGTACTCCTCCCAAGCCCCTGTGACCCCTGAGGAACAGATCCTCAAATGACCTTAAGAATAAAAATAAATTGGCTTATTTGGGCCAACTGTATGGTCTTAAACACTCAAAAGGAAAGTATAACCAAAGATTAAAGTGGTCAAAATGATTCTTTAAGAGTCTATATGTATAGCTAAAGGCTGCATAAGAAACAATGCTAGACAGGAGATACCTTCCTTTGAGTTGTTGGCCAGGGTGGCCCAAGAGACTTCCAGACAGTAATCCAGCATTGAACTCAGAAAATGAACAGCAGACCCCAATCATATCTAATGGAATATTGGCGACTGATTACTGCTAGATGAGGAAAAACTGATTTTCCTAAAACAAACAACTCTATATAGGCTGACTACACTCAGTGGATGGACTAGCATTGGGCAATGGCTGGGGGCACTGATAACACAGTGGACAGTAACAGGAATGACAGAGTATATGGACTCCAGTGGTGGTGGAGAGGCTCTGGGAGAGTGCTATTTGGGATTCAGGTATTCAGATGAATAAGATTGTTTGGGATGTTTTGTATGAAATACATATACACACAAAAATCAATAAATGTAAAAATGAAAAAAAAGTATTCAGTGAATTTAGAGAACACACAAAGATATCAAATACCTGAAAGAAGATGAGGATAAACTTCTGAGTGAATTCACAAGAGTTAGAAGTATTGAAGAATATTCAGGCTCAAACTAAGAAGGAAGTGAAACTGTCAATAAGTGAATTAGAAACAACAGGAGAAAGCCTCACCAATAGGATGAATGAAATAGAAAACAGAATATCAAGACTGGAAGATAAAGTGGAAGAATTAGACCACTCAAGTAAAGATTATGAAAAAGTTAAGGAAATACAAGAATGGAATATGCAGGAAATGTGGCACACCATGGAAAGACCGGATTTACGCATAATAGGCATAGAGGAAGCAAAAGAATCTCAGGATGAGGGTATGGACCAGATTTTCAACAGAATTGTAGAAGAAAATTTCCCAAAATTAAAGAAAGACATGCCCACACAAATACAAGAAGCACATAGAACACCAAATAGACAGGACCAGAAAAGAAACTCCTCATGGCATATCATAGTATAATCACTAAAAGTACAGACAAAAGAGAGAATACTGAAAGCAGCAACAGAAAAACAACAAGTCACATATAAAGGAAAACCAATCAGAATAATGCAAAATACGAAAACCAGAAGAACCTGGACCAAAGTATTCCCAATTCTAAATGATCACAGATGCCAACCCAGAGTACTTTAACAAGCAAAAATGTCTATTATAGTTGAATGGGAAAGAAAAATCTTCTGTGACATAAATAGGCTGAAAGAATTCATGTCCACAAAACCAGCCCTTCAGAGAAGGGCAGTAAAAAGAGGTGAAGAAAGGAATGACTATAGCCAATTGATAACAGAAAGAAACTAAATGAAGATAGAACTGTGGAAACACACAATTAGACCAAGAAAGCAAACAGAAATTAAAGTGACAGGAATCAATACACACCTTTCATTAATAACTTTAAATATCAATGGACTGAATGCCCTAGTCAAAGACCACAGGCTAGGTGAATGGATTAAGAAATGAAATTCATTTTGTGTTGTCTACAAGAAACCCATCTCATCTTCAAGGACAGATGCTACCTTAAGGTGAAAGGAAGGAATAAAATATTTCAAGCAAATGGTACTAACAGAAAAGGAAGTGTTGCAATTCTAATATCTGACAAAATAGATTTCAAGCCAAAACTAATTAGAAGAGTTAAAGAGAGCCACTTCATTCTGATAAAAGGAACAACTGACCAAGAAGATATTACAATCACGAATATATATGCACCAAACTCTGGTGCACCTAACTTCATAATAACAGTACTACAGGATGTTGAGACACAGATTCATCCCAACTAACTAATAGCAGAGGACTTTAATACCCCAACCCCACTTTTTTCATTAGACAGGTCAACAGGATGAAGAATAAACAGGCATGTGAATTAAATGATACCATGCATCAAGTGGACCTAACAGACATCTACCAATATTCTACCCAAGCACCAAAGAATACACTTTCTACTCAACACTCCATGGAACTTTCTCCAAAATTGACCAGACCACATCCTGAAGCACAAAACAAGCCTTCACAAATACAAAATAATTGAAATAATTCCACGCATTCTATCAGATCACTGTGCAAGAAAGCTTAAAATCAACACCTGAATAAACCATAGTAACTACATGAACTCCTAGAAATGATTAACACTTTCAGTAAAGTGGTAGATTATAAAATTAACCTACAAAAATTTGTAGGCTTTCTATATACCTCACTAGCAATTTGAGAACGAGTACAGGGAAACACTCCCATTTACAAACCCTCAAAAAAAAAAAAAAAAACCCTGAATAAACCTGATGAAAGACATTAAAGACTTCTATTACGAATGTTTTAAATATTTAAAGAAAGAGATTGAGGAAGACACCAGAAGATGGAAGGACCCCCCCGCCCCGGTGCTCATGGATTGGAAGACAATATTGTGAAAATGTCCTACCAAAAGCCATTTATAGGTTCAGTGCAATGCCAATCAAAATCCCCATGGCATTCTTCACAGAATTAGAAAAAAAATAATCCTAAAATGCATATGGAAGTACAAAAGATCCCGGATAGACAAAGCAACCCTGAGCACTAAGAGGAATTCTGTGGGATTGCTATACCAGATTTCAAACTATATTGCACAAGTACAGTCATCAAAAACAACATGGTACTGGCAGAAAAACTGACCCATAAATCAATGGAACAAAACTGAAGACCCAAATATGAGTACATACAGTTTCAGCCACCTGATATTTGACAAAGGGGCCAAGAACATTCATTGGAGGAAATACAGCATCTTCAGCAAACAGTGGTGGTAAAACTGGATCTCCACCTGTAGAAGCATAAAATTAAACCCTTATCTTTCACCTTGCACACATGTCAACTCCAAATGGATCAAAGACCTCAATGTGAAGCCTGAAACTGTTAGAAGAAATCATTGGCAATAACCTACAAGATATAGGGGTAGGAAAGCATTTTCTAAACTGGACATCAATTGCTCAAGAATTACGGTCAAAAACCTACAACTGGGACCTTATTAAACTAAAATTCTTCTGTACATCAAAAAAGCAACCAAGAAAATGAAAAGAAAACCCACAGAGTCCGAGAAAATCTTTATCAGTGACACATCTGACAGAGGTTTAGCATTCATAATCTATAGAGAACTCAAAAAATAAACAATTAAAAAAGCAAATTACCCAATTGAAAGATGGGCTAAGGATCTGAACATAGAGTTCTCAAAAGAAGAAATAGAGATGGGTAAGAAACGTCGTAAAAAGTGTTCAACATCTTTAGTAATTAGGGAATGCAAATTAATACCACTTTAAAATTTCATCTTACCCCAGTCAGACTGGTATGAAGAGATACCAAATATTAGCGAGAATGAAGAGAAAGGGGAATGCTCATTCACTGCTGTGGGATTGCAAACGTGTGCAATGCCTATGGAAAGCAGTGTGGAGAACTATTAAAAAACTAACAATGAACCTACCATTTAACTTGGCTATACCACTCCTTGACATATACCCAAAGAACTCATCCTATTGCAGAGACACTTGTACATCCATGTTTGTTGCTGCTCTTTTTACAATAACTAAGAGACGGAAGCAACCTAAGTGTCCCTCAACTGAGGAGTGGATAATGAAAATGTGACACATTTACACAATGGAGTTCTACTCAGCAGTAAAGAAAAATGAAATTATGAAATTTGCAGGCAAATGGCTGGAACTAGAAACTGTTATACTAAGTGGAGTTAACACAGACTCAAGAAAAACAAATGACATATATTCTCCCTCATATGTGGATCCTAGCACCAAATCCTTTTAAGTGAGTATGTATTCAGATGTAACTACAGGACCCAGAATAAAGAAAAGGAACCAGGGTTGTAAAGGGAAAAAGAGAACTTGAGCAAGAACAGTAGGACAGGTGTTACAAAAGGAGAAATGGATAAAAATGGGGTTATTTAAATGGGAGCAGGAGGGAGGGTTATGCATGAAACCTTGGGGATAAATGGAAAGAAGGGGCTCAAGAGAGGTGGGACCTAGGAGACTGTGATTGTCAAGGAAGAAATGGGGAAAATGGGGATACTTTAAATGGGGAAACCATGGTGGAAGGCTTAGAGAGAGAGAGAGAGAGAGAGAGAGAGAGAGAGAGAGAGAGAGGGGAGAGATAAATAATGACTAGCTAGTTTAAAAATACTAGAGGGATTCATATTAGCCCAACAACCTAATGAGAAATTACACACACATTACCTCTACATGGGTCTATGTGTGTAGCTAAAGGCTAGATAACAGGAACAGTGCCAGACAGGAGGTATCTTCCTTTGAGTTGTTGGCCAGGGAGGTCCAAGTGACTTCCAAAATTACTCAGATTATTGCAGCAGCCCTTGATGGCCTCCCAGAACTTGGAGGTAAGACCCTGCTGCAGAAGACAGAACATACTTTCGACACAGGATCTGGAGCAGTAGCGCTAAAACTGACCTGCAACCACTTCCCCTGAAAGCTAGCTCTTATAGCTTTGGAGAACCTTATGAAGGTACCATGGGAAAACATCAATTGATAGTCCAATACAAACTTCAAGACTAAATAACCACATCAATGGCCAGCACAGAGTATGACATTGGTGCATTAGTGACAGTTTTATCTTAGGAGCAGTCAACAGCTACCTAATTGGACTAAAAGCCCACTCAATGGGAAGAAACTCAAGTGTGCTACTGTAAACATAAGCAAACACACATGGCTGGAGTGGTCATAGGTCTTAGAGAAACCCCAAGACTGTCATATCCCTAGACTGATGTGATTTCTTACTATGTGCAAAATATGTATCCTTATATTTACAGACAAATATCCCAGTCACCACTCATCAAAGAAGCTCATTTTGCACCACTCGCAGACTATTACCAAGTACCACAACTGGTCACACACGGACATTGTCTATGTATCGTCCAGGCCTAAGTGACACATCTACAATGCAACCTCTACACCTAAGACTCATGGAACATAGAAAAGGGGTAAAGAAGAGGACACTAATCAATCACTCAGTTCTCATTACTGAAGCTCTCTCATGCAGCGAGGGCCAGGAACACAAAAGGCCACAAATAGCCAAAGCATAGAGATCAAGAGTCTGCTGAATGCTGGTCCTTGGACAGGATTCCTAAAGTTTTGCGATTCAACTGTGTGACATAGAGGCGGGCGTATGATTCGTGGTGAGACTAGGGTCTTCGTTTTCATTCTAGTTGTACATCTTACTATTACCCAACTGGTTCAGCCTCTCTGAATTATTTTACTCATCTGTAAGTGCCTAAAGGAAGGGGCTGAACCAGTGAAATCAAATATTTATTTCAATCTTTCAGTACAGCGCTTGGCACACACTAAGTACTCAATAATTGACAATTGTGAATTGCTCTTTCTTTTAGTTCTCATATCTGGGCATCCACAGCACTTGTTTCACATGTCGCTAGAAAATTGTATAAAGATAAGGCAAGAGAGGCTGTTCTCAGCGTTGCTCTGTATGTCAGAATCTAAGAACCCACTTAGTGTCTTGGGTCAGGATGTCGACAGTGATGTGAAGGTAGGTGTAAAATTCAGGTCACTAAAAATAAAATTACAGTACTTTTACTTCAACTCTATTGTCTAAAAGAATTTTATGTATTGTGAACCAACAGGGTTTCTTCCTATGAAGAATCTTCTTCACAAACGGACTCACAGGAGAGGTTGACAGAAGCAGAGCTATAATGTGATCAGCAAGATTAGTTAGCAGTGTCGCCGTGCTTCCAGAATCTGCCTCATTTTTGCATGTCTAACCATCATGTTCCTTTATTTTTTTAAAGCTACTACTTCACCACTGAGTTAAAATGCACCAATAATTTATGACCTCTCAGTGTACTTTTTTTCCTTTGAGGCATTGTTTATGCATGGTATTGCAGCAGTTGATGGTTGGTTAAATGGGGAAGACAATCTTCTGTATCATGATTTAGACTGAGGCAACTTCCATTCCTAATGGTGTAAGCACTTTTGTCTGTTACTAGCAGAATGGATACATATGAAGACTGTTAATTTAGCTCTAATGTGGGCTGCATGGGAAAAGCTATAGGGGTTCTATTTAGTTGGTAGTAAACAACTTTGGAATCGATGTGTTTTTCTTTACTGAAGACTTGCTTAGTGCATTGGAAAAAAATTCTATTAGTTTGCCTCATTTAGTAGTCACCAAGCAGCCTGATGCGTGAGCCAGTGGCACCCATTAAGGCTGGTGTGAGTGTTTGTAGCAAAGTGAACCAAGCCATCTGAATTCAACCCCAGTGGCATCATTCAGCAGGTCAGACAGAGCCATGATTTAGGATATTCCCAACATTTTATGGCAATTTGTTTCATTTGCCGCAGGCCCATAACGATGCAAATTGCCATAAAGTGGGATAATCAGGCAGTGGAAGTATCATAAAACTGCAGGAGAAACAAATTTCCATCTTGGAACTTTGCATGCCGATGAACGCGGGGGAGAATCATTGTGGACCTGGCTTTGCCGGTGTTCCCTGGTTGCCAAAGTCCGTGCCAAGCAGAAATGATTCCATTTTGTCAATTTGTACTCATTTTGGAGCCAAGGAATAGGAGTGAAAGAGGACCGGAAAATATGGGAAAGAACTGGGCCAAAGCCTCTCTTCAGATGCGGGGGCTCCAGTACTCGGAGGAGAGGCCCAGAGGGCAGGAGGCCAAATCATACCATTAGATAAATGGAGGACAAATGGAAGGGCTGTTAGGGATTGGAGCACTTTGGCCTTCTGAAATGTCACGCACGGCACTTCGGATACGTTTTTGGGATCCCTGCCCTGCCTTGGGCTCTGCTGTCTCTCTTGCCATGAAGAGCCTGTCCCGGGTGAGAGACAACAGGCTGAAAATGGCATGGTTAGGTTCTAGCTCTTTGGCCTGCTGAGAACTGGGACGAGGTTGAGATGGAAGTGTCCATGCTCACATAGCCATTGCTTGCCCTTGGAAATGAAATGAAAATCTCTTGTCAATGCCTGAAAAACAGACTTCCTTTTTCTTGTCTCTCTTGCCATGAAGAGCCTGTCCCGGGTGAGAGACAACAGGCTGAAAATGGCATGGTTAGGTTCTAGCTCTTTGGCCTGCTGAGAACTGGGACGAGGTTGAGATGGAAGTGTCCATGCTCACATAGCCATTGCTTGCCCTTGGAAATGAAATGAAAATCTCTTGTCAATGCCTGAAAAACAGACTTCCTTTTTCTTCCTGCTTCTTTCTTTCTTTCTTTCTTTCTTTCTTTCTTTCTTTCTTTCTTTCTTTCTTTCTTTCTTTCTTT
>NW_008354544.1:695268-696340 GCF_000622305.1 Nannospalax galili | reverse complement strand
CCCCTCCCTTCCCTCCTTTCTGTCTTTCTTTCTTTCTTTCTTTCTTTCTTTCTTTCTTTCTTTCTTTCTTTCTTTCTTTCTTTCTTTCTTCTTTCTTCTTTCTTTCTCTTCTAGCTCCTGGATTATTGGCATGTGTCAGGAATCATGAGTCACCCTGGGAGAATCATGTGGCCTGTAACTTTCAGGTCTTACTCTATAGATAATGGGCTGTTTTGCTTTACCCTTTACTTTTCTGTTCATTGTGCTCCCTGTTTTGTAACACTACATTAGTATCATTGATTTGAAAGTCCTCCAAGGACACATTCTGTGCTGCTAACTGAACTTTTTGACAGATATCTCAATAACAGGAATTCTTTGCCAAGCTGCTAGGGATAAGAGCTAAAACTATTTCCTTCTTTTAAAAAACTAAAATACAACCCAGGAAAAGCCTCTCTAAAAGTCTTCAGGTTTTATTTCATAAACTAAACTTGTCGTGAGCTCCACAACTGTTTCTGATTGTGATGCCACTGCATCCCTAGAGACATGCAACACAGAAGATGGCGAAATGTGGTCTCTTTTTGGCCCCCATGATGGTGATGGAATGGATAGAGGTGCTTTGTATATAGCTTCCCTGTGGAATCATTTCCAAGGTCTTCTATTTCTTCTCTATTTTAGTATATGTTCTTTTAAAAATTTAATGTACATAGAATATGACATGGACACTAGTGTGGCTGCCAGAATTTATCCAAGGCACATGATAATACTGTACTTTATCCCTTCATAGAGATTATCACATCACATCTTCATAGAGATTATCATATTGGTTTGTTACAAAACAAACCAGTGAGTTGCTTTTTTTCTCAAAACATTTTTGTTTTGGGAGATTTCTTTACTTCCAAAATATGTGAACAATATTTTGCAGAATGTTGAATGAATTGACTCCCTTTCTATATTCTAAAGGTGTTTTCTTGCAGAATATGTATAAATGAAGCACTCGGCAATTGTGCATTTTAAGTGTAATGTAGAAATTACAATCCACTTGCAATTCAATATTCTTTTTTTTTTTTTTTTTTTTTTTGTTTTTTTTTGTAGG
>NW_008354544.1:689302-695184 GCF_000622305.1 Nannospalax galili | reverse complement strand
TTTTTGGTCTTTTTGAGACAGGGTCTCCCAGTAGCCCCAGCTGTCCTGGAACTCACTATGTAGACCAGGCTGGCCTTGAACTCACAAAGATCTGCCTGCCTCTGTTTCCCAAGTGCTGGGATTAAAGGTGTGCGCCACCACGCCCGGCTCTCAGTACTGTTTTCATATTGACAAAAATCAGAACAAATGAAAAATTATATCTGGGTTATCTAGAAAAGTTAACTCACTAGAAATTCTACAGTATTGGTGAGTGACTGAATATGATATTCTATGACAGTGTAATGCAGACTTTTTCTTTAATTTGTGTGCATATGCGTCCACGTGTGTGTGCCTGTGTGTGTATGTGTGATGTACATGTATGGGTATACAGGCCATGGAAAACTGTTGGGATTAGAGGTCAACTTTGTGCAGTTGTTTTATCCCTTCCACTTTACATGGGTTCTGGGGATTGAACCCAGATGGTTAGACTTGTGCAGCAAACTCTTAACCTGCCGTCTCATCTTGCCAACCCTAACGCAGGATCTTTCTTGAATGATGTGTCAATGGCCTCTCCCAAAACTGCTGTACAAAAAGTCACCATGTGCATTTGGTGATTTCCTTTAAAGCCTTCTTCCTTCCTGATATGCTTCCCTCTAAGTCTCTACTCTTTCCTTTGCCCAGAATCATTTTATTTCTCTAGACATTCCTTCATGTTTTTCCAGCCATACACTCACTTGATTCATGACCCTATAAATATTAACTTGCTGAAGAAACTCAAAGACTTTAGATGAAAAGGATGATATACAAATAATATGTTGATATGCTCCTAAAACATTTTTGTTTTGGAGGAAGACATTTTTCTATTTTTAAACACAATATCTTGATGGCATGGTACAGATAAATAATAGGGAAGTTGATTTAACTTATAAAAATAAAATTTTGTAGAGAGTATTCCTGTTATGCATGGGGGAAACAAATGGAGAATTAATTGAATTTAGTAATTTATAATTCCTTTATTAGTAGGAGGATGATTTGGACATTCTAAATGTCATGAAGTAAAATTTTGTAGGTACCAAGAGATTGATGGAATGGATTGTAAATGCTATGCTAACACAGTGGGAAGTTATCTAACAAAAGACAAATTTACATTTGAATAGTAGCCCAAGGTCCAGGGATAGAGTTTCTGAGTGAATAAAAGTAGAGGGAGGAATGAAGTGGTGTTTGCTTTGGCTGTAGTGTTGGCTCTTTGGCCAATATTGAAGATTTAATCACAGAGCTACCACAGGGACTAGCTGTAATTTTGATGGGAGGCTGCACTGATGGGAATGATACTCAGAGACCTCACTCAGCTGAAACCATTGCATCATTTTTTTTTTTTTTTTACTTACTTTACTCACTGAAATGATCTTGCTGCAGAACTGATAATGGCATCCCTACTCTGGACCTAATTCTGATCAAATGTTAGTAACAATGTGATGACTTCTTAGTCTCTGGCCTGATGCACCAGAAATTTTGTGTGGTTGAAACAGGAGGCGCATGCAATCATATTTCTGGTGTGTGGGGTGGGGACAAAGGGTTCTAGATTCAGAAAAGGTAGACTTTAGTAATCAGAGCTGACCCCAAAGTGTTCTAGATTCAGAAAAGGTAGACTTTAGTAATCAGAGCTGACCCCAAAGTGTTCTAGATTCAGAAAAGGTAGACTTTAGTAATCAGAGCTGACCCATGAGCAAGATGAACCTCTTTTTTTAAGAAAAATATTTTATTATTTTTAGTGTATGGGTGTAATGGTGTAATGCCTGCTGGAATGGAGGTACACCAGTGTCATGCAACACCTGAGGAGGTCAGAGAGAGAGTCGCATCCCCCAGAACTGGAATTACAGACAGTTGTTAGCCACCACTGGGTGCTGGGAAGCAAACCTGAGACCCCCACAAGAGCAGACAGTGCTCTTAACCACTGAGTCATCTCTCTAGCCCCAAGATAAACCTCTTAAAATGGAATTCTTGATCACTGTGGGGAATTTTAGCACAAATAATAAAAATGCAAATTTTGAATAAAGAAATAGGAACTTTTGCAATAAACAATGCATGTCTTCATCAATTCAACTTTAGATAAGAAGCAAAATCAATAACTTCTTACGTAAAGTCTATATTTCAGATAAATAGATTTCCATGATAACTTAGTACTAAGCACTGATGGTCATAATTTGATTTTTACTACTTGACTGACTTTGTCTAAAGAAGACGCTTCAGCATTGCCAGGGCATTCATCCGAGGACTGAAGATTTCTAGTATTCGATTAACTTTATCTAAAGCAGATACAGCAGCAGTTACTGAGTGCCAGTGAATTCATCTGAAGACTAAAAGAGCCTTCCGAAGATTCCCCGAGCCCTCCACTTGCAATTCAGTACCCTTGTTGGCTAAGTTCTAGTGGGATGAGACCGGCTCTTATGGACAGGATCAGGACTTGAAAAAGATCTGCTAAGAGAGGTATGAGGCCCAGCCATCTGCAGGGCTGTACTCAAATTCCTTATCCTCCCTGCTTCGAAAATGCATTGATATCCAACATGCTTTCTCTAAGTTGTTCCCAAGTTAAAGCAGCAGCTCACTGGAGGGAGAAAGGGTTCCTTCTATGAGGATCGCCTACTGTTTAACCTGGATTGTTTTTGAAAAGACACAAACATTCACTGTCTCTGGGCAGAGAAGCTGGGGAATTAGGTAATGTTAGAGGGAGACGTATTTGTGCTGCAGACTATTGTACTTTTGGGATATATATTTATTTATTTACTTATTTATTTATTTATTTACTATTTATTTATTATTTTTTATTATTTATTTTATTTGATATAGGGTCACACTCTGTGTCCCAGGCTGACCTGTAACTAACTGTATTGCCCAGACTGGCCTTATATTGTTGGCAACCCTTCTGCCTCAGTCTCCCAAATGCTTGGTTGACAGATGTGAGCCACCACACTCAGGTGGAAATTTTTATAGGAATTTGCTAGAATTTTAAATAGTTTAAACAATACATTTAAAAAAAAATAAGGGCTGTAGTAAACATTGGTCTTCGTCAGTGCGTCTTGTCTTCTCGCCAGTTCTTATGTAGAGATCAGGGCTTGGCAATGATATGGGCAGAAGAGACTGTCCTTTGAGGTCTCATTCTTCAAGAGAAGGAGCATGCCCTTGGGTCCTCCTCATCTCCTTCCTGCTAGTTGCCACACGAGCTGCTTAGATTCTTGTGTCAGTGCTTGAAGGGTGGTTAAGGGGAAGAAAAGGAGTCTGGATTGCCCTGACTTTGTGAAGGTATTTTTATACTCAACACACAGGTGAAACGTATGAAACACCAAGAAACATGCTCAGTCTTATCCCACTTTTTAAAAGTTCCTTCAGGTATGTGTTGTGATTGCCAAAGCGAATTAGATGATTGTCTTTGGTCTTTGCACCAAAAACAAAGGCATTTTCCACTCTTGTTTTCATTTTGAAACACAAGGAAGAAGAAATTGAAAGTACAGTGGGAAATCACAGCAAAAAAATATTTTCTTGGGGAATTTGGTGATCAGGGATGAATCAGCAAAATACGGTAGTGTGCTGGTCAATATGATTTTGAACTGCCAATTTACATAAGGTGAATGACCCCGTTGGGGCCATTTTCAAGCTGCTAACATGATGTCACCAAATTTAAAGTTGAGAAGAGAGGCTAACCATTTATAGGACTGATAGAGCTGAATTTTGCACATTCCTTTAAAACGACTAGCAAAGCAGGAACCTCCTTGGAGCTCTAAGGTATCAGGGCAAAGTTGACAATGGCTAGCAAAACACTGGGTGAACAAAGTGCTTATCCTATTTGTTTTGGAGGAAAGATTTGTTCAAATCATAAACCATTTAAAAAGTAATGTGGGGCTGGGGAGATGGCTCAGAGGGTCAAGTATCTACCATGTAAGTGAGGACTGGTTTGAATCTCCAGAACCTATGTAAGGGTTCTGCTGTGGCAGTGTGTCTAGAATCCCAATGTTTCTCTGGTGAGATGGGACACAGAGACAGAAGACTCTCCAGATGCCTGAAGGTCAACTAGCCTGGCAGATGCAGTGGCCATGAAACCCTACCTCAAACAAGGTAGAAGATGAAGACTGACACACAAGGTTGCCCCCTGATCTCCACATGCCTGCAGCACCTGTGTACCCACACTCAAACACACACATAAACACACCTGAACATGTGCACATAGACACACATATACAAGTAATTATCCAAAATTGTCAGAACCCATAAGCATAGTTCAGGTGTAAATGATTGAGTTTTTAAAACAATATTTAACATTATAAAAGATAAAATTAATTTCACACATATTATAGATTCTTAAATGATATTTGTATTATTGATTTAACAAAATATGTTATCATGGAGAAAATACGGCACTGAAGAAGAATCAGGTCTATAATCAGACATAAACTGCGGAAGTTTTTGCTGTATTGACAAATGAGTTGATGAGTTGTGTGCCCCACTACCAATGCCCTCTTTTGTTCTGTTTCTGTCCAGAGCCTGAGCAATCATGAGTAGACACTAGTGTCTAAGTAAGGTACAGCTTGACACCCATGCCATGACAAGTACATACTGATCAGTTGTATAACTGGCACAAAATATCAGCTAATAGCAAAATGTTTAAGGCAGGAGATCTGGAACAGTTGGGTAGATTTAATAAGCTAAACATAACAGATGAAATATTAAGTCATGGCATTTGGACCAATATGTCAACTATCAAAATACAAGATAGTGGCTTAAAACTCATATTAAAAAATTAATTTAAGGTAATTAGAAAATTAATATAACTTTACAATACTCTGTGCTGTGTGGGTGCCCCAAATCAAATACAAACAAAAATGCATGAATTGCAATGTGTGTCCTGCCCGGAGGAGGCAAAGGGTCATTTCCTTGTGCATTTCATCCATTCATCCATTAAAGAGTCACTGAATGAATTACACCAGTTATTATGAATTAATGATCAAAAGGATCTTATTCAAGTAAGTTATAAATATATAATCATAAGGTAGATATTGCTCAGGCCCTCATGATGCTTACATTGGATCAGTTATGCTCATACCTTGTGTAAAGTACAGTGGTTAGTTCTGGATGTGACCTTAACATAATTAACCGAAAAGAAAAATATGGACACAAGCCCCGAGTAAGATCGGTTTGGGGTAAGCTTAGTTATGAGGAAGAGTGGAAGTGACTGCATTAGAGGTGAATGGAACCGTTGCAGTTTTATGATCATTTGAACTTACTGTAGAGTTCTGCAGTATATATAAGGTAAGGAAAACAAGCAAATTGTTACATTAAGTTGGGCTGAGAGTGGTGGAGGTGTGTTCCTTAATCTGTCTTGAATGATAAATGTGAGTTTATGAGAGAAAAGAAAGCCAAGGCACTTCTCCGCGGAGAGGAACCCCCCCACACGGGAGAGTCTCCGTAGCAGTGATTTTTTATGTTTGTGGTAAAGAGAATGAGAATTATGAGGAGAGTGAGGAGGATCAGCAGGAAATGCATCTGGAGAGAAGGTCTTGATCAGAAGCTTTAATGCTAAGGGGTTTAAATTCTACTTGAAGTCACCAGGGGCGTGGGTGGGCATCAAAGTGTCACAGGCAGGGAAGTCACAGGCTCTGACTTATGCTTCAGAAAGATCACGCTTGTGCTGGCATGGGGGATGGATCTGACAGAGGGTATGGCTCCTGCCTGGACGATAGGAGGCGTTTCTGACATGGAGCGGCACTGAGGCTGTATTTTGTAGTTGAGTTTTTCTTATAGATTAGGAGCCCTGGTTTGCTTATACTGAATTGGGTTGTATTCATGTACAAGTCCATGGTTATATACAGTACAGAGCATTTTTTCTTGATAAATCTGATATATGTTAGTGT
>NW_008354544.1:667907-689291 GCF_000622305.1 Nannospalax galili | reverse complement strand
TATATATATATAATTTTTTTTACTTCTTTTTATTTCATGTGTATGAGTATTTTGTCTGCATGTATGCAACTGTACACATGCCTGCAATGCCCACAGAGGCCAGAGAGCGTATTGGATCCTCTGGAACTGGAGTTGCAGATGGGATGGTTGTCAGCTGCCATGTGGGTGCTGGGAATTGAACCTGGGTCTTCTGCAAGAGCAGTCAGTGCTCTTAACTGCTGAGTCATCCCTCTAACCATGTGTGTTAGTATTTTTATACATTAGTTCATTAAGTATTTATTAAATACCTGGAATGTGACAGTTCTGTTCTTGTTTGTGGAGACAAAGTCATGTATAACGGCAAGTTCTGTTGAACATTAAACAAATGAAAGTAAACTGACACGCTTTAAGTGCTGCGAGATGAGTAAAACAGGGAAATGTGATTGCCTGTGACTTGAGTGTTGGTGAGCTTGTTAGGTTAGGTGATTGAAGAAGGAGTCTCTGAGAAGGTGAGACTTGAATTGAGAGCTGCATAAAGACAGGCAGCTGCCTCTGTCAGCGCCTCGAAGCAGATGGAATCATACAGTTGGGGATTATTTTCTGTTCTTGTTTGTGGAGACAAAGTCATGTATAACGGCAAGTTCTGTTGAACATTAAACAAATGAAAGTAAACTGACACGCTTTAAGTGCTGCGAGATGAGTAAAACAGGGAAATGTGATTGCCTGTGACTTGAGTGTTGGTGAGCTTGTTAGGTTAGGTGATTGAAGAAGGAGTCTCTGAGAAGGTGAGACTTGAATTGAGAGCTGCATAAAGACAGGCAGCTGCCTCTGTCAGCGCCTCGAAGCAGATGGAATGTGTGTGTGTGTGTGTGTGTGTGTGTGTGTGTGTGTGTGCTGAATGCAGTAGGCAAAGGATGGGGTCGGGGAGGCAGCACCACATGAGGTCATAAATGTGGGAGCCTGGCAAGTACCAGTCTTACGGGCACTGACAAAGCTGTATTGCAGCTATATTGCAGGATTTAGATTGGAGGAAGGTAAGGAGAATTTGGCGAGCAGATTAGGGTTTTTGCACATCTCTAGATTTAAACACACACATATATGCATATACAACCATACATATATACATATCTAAATCTATATATCTGTGATCTCTACATTATCTATGACAGAAGTGACAGTGAAACTTTGGTGAATTCTGGGGATGAGCCACTCTGACTTGCTGATATGTCAGATGTGGAGGTAGGGAAAATCAAGAATAGGCTTTGCTTTCATGCTTGTCCAAATGTGACATTTTGAGGATATGAGGAAATAATTGGGTGGGAAAATGGAAAGTTCTGTTTTATCTACATTAGCTTGAGGATCTTGTTGGTCTTCAAGTGATGATGCAAAAAAAAAAAAGTGATTAGATTTACGAGTGTGGAGCTCAGTGGTGAGTAAAAGGCTGGTGATGGGATTGAAGAATTAATGATGTTAAATTCATGATGACAGAGTCAGCTGTTCACAAGAAACCCCCCCATCAAGTGGCAATAGGTCCACTGACCCACTTAGCAGCACGCTGTCTGATATTTAGAAGGTACTCAGCACTTTGCTTATTGCCCTGAACTATGCTAGAATGCCTCTGTGCACTAAGGACAGTACGTCTGTTCCACAGCCTTTGGCTGCTCTTTCCCTGCAGTGTATTCTCCTTCTCCATGCCACACTGTGTAAGGAACATGTAAAGGAGAATCCCACTCATAAATCCAGCCCCTTTCTTCACATATTCACTTGAACACCACCAAGGACATCAAGCTAATGTGGATGAACTGGACCTCTTCATTTTTCCATCCAATTATTTTGCGTTTGGTGAATATGTCTTCTTGGGCGTGTAGACAGACTAGGAGAATATTTTGACTTTTCCTTCCCTCTCTATGGAGAAATCATTGGCTCCTCAAGGCAATTCAATAATTGAATCTGTAGTTCTACTAGATGATTTAAAGGCATTTCAGACTCTGAAATTCTGAATCATATAAGGATTATATTTTCTAGTAACAAAATATTCTCAGTTTCCACCCTGGAACCTGCATCACAAGTGGGGTTCATATCATAGAACTTCACTGGCTTGAACCTGTGTCTTGATGTCAGTGCTGTTTTCAGTACTGTGATGAACCACATGGCCCTAGAATATTGACTTACGTGTCTTGTAATATTTTTATGGTCTTGCGTTTACAATGATGTTTCAATCAGCAATGGGCCTCATATCAGATGATCTCAGAAGATTATAATGAAACTGAAAAATTCACATCACTGGATAATGTCCTAGTCATCTTAGCCTTATAATCTTTTGTTTATGGTAATGCTGGTGTCAACAAACCTATGATGCTAACAGTCATAGAAAAGGATAACACTTCCAATCATGCACAATACAGAATAATCAACAATGTTATTACATAATTATGTGACCAGCTTACATAGTCACTATAATTTATTGCTATTTTATAATATACTCCTTCTATAAAGCTACTGTAAGGCAATGTACTGTGCTGTGCAGTGCAGGCAACAGTCTCACAGATCTATGCTTACTGTGCCTGTGGATTATGTTGACACCAGGTTGAGCAACTTTGGAAAGTCACGTGTGCGCTCTCTGAGGTTTACATGCAGAGGGAGTCACCTAATGATGTGTTCCTCACAATGGTCACCATTATGTATGAATGTAGAGAAAATGTCATTTGGTATTGGTTCCAGAGTCTGAATTTCATTTTGGAATCTTTTGTTTGTTTGAAACAGAGCCCAGGTGGGTCTCAAACTGTGGTCCTCCTGCTTCTGCCTCCCAAGTGCTCTCTGTGCTACCATGTGTGGCTTTAGTTTGCAGCCTTGAAGATTAAACAAAAATAGTTTAAATAAACAAGTCATAAGAAAGTTTTCTATATATTTAAATATAATATACATATCCTTAATCTGAGTCATCTATGAATTTCTAGAAAGACTCTGGCTGTCAATTTGTAATGATTCTCTTTACATTGGTAGTCTTTGCAAATAAAATCACCCATCCCTGAATTCCTTTTCCCAACTTGATTTTCAAATCATTATTCCATTTCAAGGAACATCTATATCACACCTGTTTTCTGAGACTCAGGGACAATTTCTGAAGAGGGGCCAAAAAGATTGCAAGACCCAGAATTTGGGGAGTACTGGAACAAAACCTTGTCTTCTGGGCATGATGGGACCACTGCAGTCACAAGCTCACAGCAGCTATGGTCGCTTACACAAGACCTGCTCAGTATTCTAACATGGAGTGGGAAGGGGCTCATGAAATGTGTTTACTGTAAAATGCCACATTATGGCTATGCCTAAGTAAAAGCAGCGTGGCTTAGTATTCATTTTTAGACAACAGTAGACCTGAGCTCCTGAGAACCTGTTCCTTCAGAATTCTCTAGAACTTTCCTTTTGAATAAAGGCTCACTCACTCTTTTATTCAAACAGTATATCCTCCATGAAATGGAGAAGTAAAAGTCTGACCTTTACCTTAGAGAAAAGTTTTGCCCCTTCTGATTCTTGCTTACGTACAACACCACACACAACTACAAACAGCAGTTATCAATTTCTCTCATTGTCTTTAATGAGAAAAGAGCCATTTGCAGTGCTTTGATATGCAAAACACACATACACATAGTCGTAGATTGTCTTGGATATGAGGGATTAAGGCCATATGCTCAGGTCACAAGAAAAGCACATGGTTCAGTGAGCTTATCTACAATATAAACAAGCTAAAGACTTATTTTTTGGTTGCAAGGTTAAGTAAAATAAAAGTCATTTGTCCAAAGTATGTCGATATTAAAGACAGTCCTACAAGTCCTTACCCAACTGAGGAGTTAAGGGCAGTTGATGGCTTCTGGGAGAGGTAGAGTCAGTTTCCTTTAAGAATATGTCTCCTGTCAGATTGACCATGCTCTACTGGATGACCTCTCAGCCACAAATATATGGACAGTACAAATTGGAGCTGATAGGTTATTAAACCTTAAAATGGGACCAGGTATTGGGGTATGTGGAGTTGGATCTTAGAAGAGCTGGGGATGAACATAATCAAAATAAATTGTATGAAATTCTCAAAGAAAAAATAAAAATATGTATTAAATCAAAGAAAAAGGGAAAAAAGCTTTATGAAAAGATGAATTCATTGTTTCTCCTGATCTTTACAACAGGTTCATGACTTTCAAATATAACCCCAGGTTTTACATTTTAATATCATTTGAAAGTATTATTCAAACGCCATTTTGAAAATTAAATCTTGCTTTTTGATTCTTCTATTGTCTCATTTTCCATTATATCCTGTTGGTGTTTGGTAATAACCAGTGTGAGCACCAGGTAGCTTTTTAATCTCTCTTTAGAGAGATTATCCACAATTTAGCTTTCCAAAGATTCAGGTAATATTGGTCAGCTGTGATCTAAAAATATTAAGTGGAAGATTCCAGAAATACGCAATCTTAAATAACTTTTATGAAACTTATTTTATCTTATTATCATTAGTCTGTTACTGTGCCTAATTTATAAATTAAACTTTATTATAGGTTGTATTGTAGGAAAACAGTAGACGCGGAGTGTCTGCAATTTTAGGCAGGCATACAGTGGGGATTGAAGAACGACCCCTGGGAGTAGGGAGGTACTATTGTGTGTAAAAGTCAGAAAGAGTAGAAGTTTCTTTTGTAGATGGGGATATTAAAGCTGAAGAGATCTCTCATCTGTAGCCAAGCAGTTTCACTTCTGTTTCTCATCCTTTGGATGTGGGAGCAACATTTTCAAAACTTGTACCTCCGGAGTAACAGATAAATCTTAAACAAGTGAGTTTAGAAGCATGTATGTTCAACATCAATCTCTACAAAATGAGCATTCACCCAAAAGGGATTAAAAATGAGTAAGAGGTCATTGAAGTGGTTATGATTTAGTAGGTGGAAGCTGAGGATGGCTCCAACTGAATTTTGGGAGGAAAAAAAACCTGATGCGTTTTGATTAATGGTGTGTGTGTGTGTGTGTGTGTGTGTGTGTGTGTGTCCGTCCTTGTCGAAAACTCACTATGGTAGGAACAGATAAACAGTCTTGTGTCTTTCTACAATGTCAGAATTCATTGAATAACAGTAAATTCACAGGCTTTGGTAGTTTCAATGACAACAATTTGTCATAAAATTCACCTACCTTGGTAGCTTGGCTGAGGTGGATGCAGGTTTTTAGCCCAGTCGTAATTACTAATACTAACGCTCATATCACACCTTGTTGTTGTCACTAGCACAGAGTAAATCTCCCCCCCCACCTCTAGTTAAGGAGACTTCACCAGAGTCCAAGAAACTTCAGAAAGGGGCTAAAAAGAGTCTTTAATGAATGAGATGAGCAGAGTGGTGCCCGGAGGGCTGCTGATAGAGCGGCTGGAGTCGGGTTTGAGGGTGAAGCTGCAGAATTGAGCTGTGAGGTGAGAAGTGCAAATCTCCTTCAGAACAGGAAATAGGAAATGGCGAGTGAGGTTCAAGTCCAGATGGGTGGACAGGTGCCATGCCATCGCACTGTTAGCTGTCCATCACTTTGGGGTCCAGGGAGGGAATCACACCCTTTTCTAGGTCTGTTGTGCCTGCTAAGTTCTTGAGCCTGGTTTTCTAGATAGGATTTTATTATGCTCGTGTGGCTCTACAGTTTCAGTTCTCTCTATTAAACTTATATGGTGATTTCTTTCTAGTCCCAGGAATAAGTCATTTATCAGTCTGTGCTGAATGGGTGGTGGCTGATGGATGGTGCTGTGTCTGGTCCATCCAGAGGCTGCAGTCGTTCTCCCTCAGAACGGAGTCAAATGCTGCTTGCAAAATGGAGTCTCCTAGGGCAATGCACAGCCTAAACACCATTACGTTATATACTATGGAGTCACTCAGAGTGGGGCACAGTCTGAGCTCAGCATTACACCTGCTTGTGTATGTGTGCATGGTGTGTATCCATGGTGTGTGTGTATATATGTATGTGAATGGTGTGTGTGTGTGTGTGTATGGTGCAATTGTGAAGGATGTGTGTGCATTGTATGTGTGTATGTGTATTAATGGTGTGTGTGCATGGTGTGTTTGTGAATGTGTGTGCATTGTGTGTATATAGTATGTGTGTGTGTGTGTGCGTGTGTGTGTGTGCTGTGTATCAAAATTCCCACACAATTTCTATGCTTTGCTATTCGGTTCTAGTGCTGTGGACTTCACAAAGAGTCTGCTTAGGAATTTAAATATAAAATATAGTGAAAACAATGGAAAGAATGCATTTTCAATAAGATTACCTGGATCATGATAGATTTTGTGACTTCTGAGCATTCACAGATGCTTTCTTTATTGTTCTTATCTTTTATTATATATTCAAAAAGCCAAAAGCATTTTGGTTAGAGACTCACAATAGTGTAACTCACAGAATGGGCAGCAGGCATGCCCTCCAGATCAGAAGTGTGTCGGTAGCAATGTAAATCTGTATCCTGCGTAGAGCTGGGCAGAATATTACAGAAATGTCAGCTGTGATGGTAGAAATGGAGCTGCTGAGGACTCTGCCCTTAAAGTCTTTGGGAAATTTCAGAAAGTGAGACTGAGAATTTTTGATGTAGAAAAATGACATTGCAGCTCAAATTGCTTAGAGAGGACAGGTGCATCTCACCTGCCAATTGCAGATGTGATTTTGATGCTAAGGAGGAGCACATCCTATAAACAGCCTCTCATTATTATGAGATCTTACCCAGGTGCATTTCTTTCTGATGGTGACAGATGTCACATTGGCTCTAGGAAAATGTGTGAAGCAAATGATGTTTGTTATAGAAGATCCAGCTGTCTATTAAGAAACCTCTTTTCCTCTGCTTCAAGTCCTCTTGCCAAATCTGTTCTCAACAATAAGATTTTACCCTCTTCATATCTTAAAGTATAAAAACTGGACAACAGGTAAAACTTTTAGCCTTTTTGAGATATTTGCATTTTACCAGTGTTGCTTGACTTTTTCTTAGGAGATGTAAAGAAATGCCTGTTCACCTCAGATACGGGAGGGAAGGGGCCACAGGCAGAATAAAGAAAGGATTCCTTCTAAGCACAAGTGAACCCATGGGCTTATTGAGGTTACTCACAGGAGCATGGGTGACTTTTAGGCAGCTGCATCACCAAAATGTCCCATCCCTCAGTATGGGCAACATTGGAAGCAGCTTTACCACCGGCAGGTTCCAACCTCCAGATCTTCTGCCGCCTATACTGTTTAGCATGCAGCAGCACCATGCACAGCTAGACAGCAAGAAGTGGTGCCTAGAATCTGGTGTCACTCTGTCCTTCCAAGTGGGAAGTTACAGATCTAGCTATCAGCGGGGGCGGGGGGGTCTGCTTATTTTCTTACCTTGACCCTGGGTCAAGGTTGCCACAGCCTCTTCATGAGGGCTGATGGTCATGTCACGCCTGGAGGAAATAGCTCTAATATAATAATCAGAAATTGAACCAAAGGAATGAACTGTCAAAAATGCAATATTTTAAATTAATGAGTCAATGAGAAAATTTTAAAAGCAAACTTCCATATGCCCTTAAAGTTATCCTACATCAAAAGCAAACAAATAACACCATAAATAATTTGATCCATAGAATGTATATTCACTTTTATTTTCACTTCAAGCATTTCAACAATATTTTTACTTCCAGATCTGATGCAAGAAATACACTTGAATTAAAAAATTAAAAGATGTATTAGTTGTGATGGTTGCATCTTTTTAATTTAATTAAATTTATTACATTCAACTTTTTCTATATCTTGACCCTGGAAGTGAAGAGCTGAAGAAAATTCTGCCCTTTAGACATGTGTACTATGTCAATTTGAATTACCTTTATGTCTTATCTCAATACATAACCATAATCTAGGTCTAATGCTATTTTACACTTGATAGTTACTTAAGCTTGTTTGTCCCTAGTGAGGGATACTGGGAATGGTGGAACCTTTAAGAGGTGGAGCATAGTGGAAGTGATTAGATCACTGACTTTGAAAAGAATAACCACTGACCATGCAGAGGAAGTATGAAGTAGTCTTCGCCTTCTGCACGCATTTTTCCCATTGCTCCTCTTCTACTATGTTGTGATGAGGCCAAGCATGTCCTTATTAGAGGCCAAACATATGAAACCATCCAAATCAGTCTCCCAAACTGTCAGTTAAATAAGCCTCTTTATTTTATGAAGTTCTTTACCAGCTTGTCATAGCGATAGAAAATGAATACACTGAGAATAACTTTGAATGCTACTTGACATAAATTTAAGCTATGATTCACTAACCCCTGAGCTGTGAAACTTGAGACACAAGTTTATTTTTCCATGAACAGTAGTAGTTTAGACATTGTAAATTGTTAAAATAATAGCTTGCATAAACTGGCCGTCATGATTGCATGTGAGCAAACACCAAGCTCAGTATCTGAAGTCATACAAAATGAAGGAGCCTAGAGAGGTGGCACCTCAGCATTCTGATGGACCTTAGGTTAAGGGTAATTTTCGTTGCATTAGTACTTGACTACAGGTTAAGAATTATTCATTGAATTAAAACCCAAATGCATCAAATGCACTATTGAAGAGGAAAAGAAATACACCCATGCATTTAATGTCACTTTTGTGTGTGTGTGTGCGTGATGTTTTCATTGTTTTATGACTGATTTTATACGTTAGTTCATATTTCTCACCTTATGGTTCTTTTCTGAATACTTAGTAAAATTTTGTGTTGAAAGAGGGATAAAAACTAAATGGAGAACACCAAAGATCTCAAAACTACCTTGAGAAATGAACACCACAGTTAGCTAGTGAAACATCTGTTTGCAACCACACCTGCAATAAATTCTGTTGTTAAAGAATGTCTTCACTCCTGCCCTCAGTATCTGTCTCTGCAAACACGCCCACAGAAGGAATTTCCCCTTGGTGGTCTTAGGGCTTGTAAGCATCTGTGCTGGTAATCTCATAGACTATAACATAAACTCAACAATATTGTAACAGTTAAGAAATGACGCTGGGAAACCTATAAAAACTGTGAAGGAACTAAACTGGGGACTCGAATTTTTCAGTAGGAAACTGCTTGAGTCTGCCAGTGTAAATAAACTTTTTACCATGAGTCTCTTGGGTGCCTTCTTTGTGCATGGTAGGTCCTGTGCCTCAGTTTCCCATAATACTATGCATAAAGCAGCAGTAATAAAAACTATCATTTAGGATTACATAATCTACCTAGTTTGGTGACCAATATGATACATATGTATGGGCTTTCTCCACGTTTCCAGGTGGTACTGTTTCTCAGCCTTCTGCAGTGAAATTAACCAGTGACAATAGCTAAGGACCCTGCTGCTTCAGCTGACCAGTTACTCATTTGAACAAGTCCAATCTTCCTTGGCTATCTCTGAGCAGATGGATGGAATAGCCTGTTTTCCACATTTCTGACTTCTTTCTGCTTCTGGACTTGGATGATACCCTATAGCATGAGGATGAGAGTGGGACTCTCATGACTCCTTATGGCAAACATTTTGACCAATGGATAATAAGAGAAGGGAAAAACACAGCAAGCAAACCTTGCTCCTCCATTCTCTCTCATATATGGCTATTCCTCAGTCAAGCTTTGCTATACATCTTGTTTGGAGAAGACCTACAATTCTGAGCTGAATTCATGTGCACATCAGACTGTGTGCCTCGTGGCCCATGGTGACACACGACCAAAATGAGACTGTATCATCTTGAACCTTTTCTTAGCCTTTTATTAACTTTTCTCTCACTTTTGCAGCTGTAGAACTGCACCTCTGGAAAAAAATGCTTAGTTTAATTTACACCTTTTATTCCTTTGTTTAGAGAATCTATATGAAGATATTGTTTAGCACATAATGCTTTCTCATTAAATATTAATGATTTAATATTAAAATATTTAAAATATGACACTGGTCAAATCCTGTTCCAAACTTTACCTATGGTATCTTATTTACCTCTATTCTTTGTCTTTTCTTTTATCTGAAGTCATTTTATATCTTTTTTGTTTTTGTTTTCTTAAGACAGGGTTTCCCTGTAGCCCCAGCTGGCCTGGAACTCACTATGTAGACCAGGCTAACCTTGATCTCACAGACATCCACCTGCTTCTGCCTCCAAGTTCCAGGATAAAAGGTCTGTGCCACCATACCTGGCTCATTTTATATCTTAGGTACTGATTTTCATGTTTGAGTTTTATTTGATCCTCCAGAAAGAATTGATCATTTTGTGTGATGCTTAGTTTCTAGAAATGTTGACTTGGTCTAAATTCAGGTTCTAGAGGGAAGTCTCTTATGGAAGCTTTAGCTTAAAACTCTGTGCTCAGGAAGTAAAGAATTCATCTTATCTGATTAAAATTTACTTATTACTGGGCATTTCAAGACTTACAATGTAGGTTTGGGAACAGTTAAAAAGTTAATACCCAAATCACTGAATCTTCCTATGGCTTAACTAACAGTGGTGAGATGGAAAAATCCCAGTGCTGGCTGTAAAACAAAACCATAAAAGCCTTAACTTTAAAGAGAGCCTCTTGGTTAACCTTAAGAAATAGCTACTTTCTCAGCCTTTGCTTCTGTGTCTGTAATCATGCCTCTTGCTTGAAACCCCTACTCATGGTCTCCAGTCATGTAGGCGAAGAATTTTAACCAACCATCGACAGACAGAACAGGTCTGGAATGATGATGCATTGCAATTGCAGGAGACTGTAGATTGGGGTTCAGGCTTTGGAGGTTATTTTTGAGTCTCTGCTGGCAGGAATAAAGAATTTCTGATTCTCTACTCTGTCCTTAGTGCTTGTCTTTGGTGCAGAGTCCAGTGGTTTCCTGACTAGGAAGGTGGCTCTTGAGTCACTGCCAGCTGAGGACCCTGGCTGAAGCTGGTCACAACCCAGTGATGGATGACTGAGGATGCCACCTGGCCAACTGTCTGGGATCCAAGACTCTGTGAGCTGTAGCCCGAACCATCAGATCATGCTCTATCTGGCAGACCTGATGGAGAGTGGACTGATAATTGCTCAGGACTTCAGGAAATGATAAGAGACCTCCAGGCACCAGAGAGGCAGACCCACCATATCTGGTGGAAGGGAGGGCCTGATATACACCTGGCAATTTTAATAATTTCCTCAGTTAGAACCTCACAGGGAGGTTTTGTCTGGGACCTGGTATGAAAGAGACTGCATCTGGAGTGAATGAGTGTGTGACTTCACGTCATTGAGACTATGGAATCTGACTCCCTAACCTATAGTTCCGTAGGGATTACAGACTTACGGAGGCTGTCTTTGAAGAGGTTCCTGACATTGGGATTTATACAGTCTCACCAAATGCCAAGAAGTACCTGAAATCTCTGTGAGAAGAATGGTCAGGTGGGCAAAGTGTTTTCTGCCCAGGACAGCACTTACTCCAGAGGTCTTTGTCTTTTTCTGTTCTGTGACACTGACACAGTGGTAGACACACCATGGGAAGTTCCTCCTTGAAATCCATTGTCCAGACTGCATCAACAACTTCAAGAAATTCAGGAACTTAGTGTCAGGATATCTCTTCAGGAAAGTTAAAAACCCTCTGTGAATTAGAATGGCAGGTTTTTAACATAGGATAGCTATCAGAGGGATATGGCTAAGATAAAGGCAAGGTACCCTGTGGTGACCACAGAGCCAGGCCATCCAGACTAACTTTCATATATAGATTCTTGGCTATAAATTACATTGGTCCAGTCCCCTTGGATATGGTTCTCCACTGGCAAGCAGGGATAGAGCAAAATCCTCCTGGCCAAGACTCTATTCCAATCAGGAAATAGGGGGCCCACCAAGACTCCAGTGATATGCCACGGAGATCCAGATGAAGTCCCTGATGCCTCCTTATGCTGCCCCACCCAGGACAGAGGCTCCGACTTTGTTAGTTTGCCACAATTAATATCTCCCCTGAAGCCTCAGGCACTTGAACAGGTGACACAGTGCTTCCATTCAGCTCAGTGACATCAATCCTCCCTCCAGGTACCCTTCTGATTAACCAGAGGCCCCCAACATGTGGTACAAGATGGGAGCATCCAGATAGGGAAGTCTATTTTCTACTATTAGCCCTTCTCTGCCCAGATCTGCTTAATGGGACGTACCATGCCCCTTCATATACTGAGAAATACCAGGCTATAACAGACATGGTAGAATCTGTCAAACTCACCTCCCTACCTGAGAGGACTTAGGCCAGCTCCTCCTGACCCTCCTCAATGCTGAGGAGTGGCAACAGGTAATGATTGAGGCCCAGAAATGGTTCTGGCTCATGTCCCTGCAGAGCAGATGAATGGAAAAGTGTGGGCCAAGAATGCGCTCCCAGAAGAAGACCCCTCTGTAACCCTAACTTAGAGGATGATAAGACCAATGTAGAGAGATACCCTCCTAGAAGGGCTAAAAGGGGTGCAAAGAAGCTTACCAATGTGTCTAAAACTACTGAGATGCTCCCCCAAACCAGATAAATTTCAGGAGAGTCTACGTGAAACCTTCTGCCTGCACGCTCCTTCTGACTCTCAGGCCCTCCAAGGAATGAATGGTGAATGCTGCCTTTGTAGACCAGGCACTGAGATATCTGGAGAGGGTTAAAAAAAAGCCAGAGGGCTTTTCAGGGATGAACAGAACCCAGTTGCTGGAAATTGCAGTAAAGTGTTGGTAAGTTGGGAACAAGCAGCTAGAAGGGAAGTAGACCAAAAGAACGAGGCAAAAGGCGACTCTCCTGGTCAGGGATCAGAGCTGACAAGTGGCCCAGATGGCCCAAATGAACTATGTAGGTCTAGGCCTAATTCTTGTATTCTCCTAAATAGGATCCATTGGATTTAACATTGGGTCTGCCTTTGTGGCCGAGATCACACAAGACGCAACAAAAGCTCTACAAAGTAAATGGAACTTATATGCAGCTTATTGGCCTCTGAACTCAGAGAGGGTGGTGAGCATGAACTGGACCCTAAAATTGGCCCTTAGTAAATTTTGTCAGGGACCCAATTTCCCTGGGCCTTGGCACTATCTATGACTCTTTTGCGCTCTTGCAGGTGATATGTTCACCATGTGCAGGAGTTAAGCTCTCACCTTAGGAGATTCTTTTTAGTAGAACACTTTCACTTATAAGAGTCCCCAGGGACTGGAAGGATATGGGAAACTTAGAAATCCATGCTCAGCTACAGCTCGTAGCTACTGTTATGGCCCAGTTACATCAATGAATGCTGGAGAGACTTGTCATACCTATAAGTAACTCAGTAGGTCCACAAACCAGAAGACCTTGTATGGATAAAAGATTGGCATGAAGCACCTCTCATACCCACCTGAAAGGGCCCCTACCCTGTGCTTCTACCCACTCCTACGGCTCTGAAAGTTGCAGGTATAGACATTGTGTCTACCATTCCCAAGTGCCTCACCTGAATGATCAGTCAAGTGGACGGCAACCAGAGACTCTGTGAATTCCCTCAAGACCACCTTTCATGCCTGCTGCCCTAGCTCTGACCATATCAAACGCTGGTCATTCTATGCGTAACTGAAGCTTAAGGTCTACAGCCAGCACCTGAGGATTCTGCAGCCCTGTTCTGGTCACAAACCTGGAGGCCAACTTGTTAGTGCATGGCAGAAGTCTAAGAATTCAACAGGGGACACCTGGGAGCTATGTTTTCGATGCCACCCAGCTTTGCTGGGAACAATATCACTAACCTTGTTGGTTTCCATAGATCTAGCTAAAACAACCCCAAAGGAGGAGCTGATCAGAAGGCTTACTCTGGCTATCTTTTACCTAAGCATGATAGGCCTGTTAGGAGGGGGTCTTCTGCTTTTTATAGTAGCCTCTGCCTTACTAAGCCCTCAGGCAGTGGCATACCCTACCCACCATGTACTTGTAGGCAATAGTCTCTTCCCTCTTGGAACAAAGAATATGATAAACTTGTCAAACAAAGCCCCTCTTACTGTCTTTGTGTAACAGGGTTTCAGCCAGAATTCTATATCTGCTATGCTGATATTCTTCCTGGTGAACCTGTTCCCACCCCTGTTCTTATCCCCCCTCACTACTCTTTTCTCAGATCTGAAAGGAATGAGGGCATTGCCACTGTGCCCCTGTACCACTGTTTACCCCTGTATGACAAACAGATGTTAGGCCAGACAAAGGAGGCCTTTAACTGTTTCAAAAAAGGAAAGATATATCCTGGATAGGAGATAAAAACTCAAAGCTGTTGGGGGTACCCAGATCAGACCTATCCTAGTGTTTCAAATCTGGCCTGCTTTAACACTGACCAAACTATAGACCCATACTCAGGCTCAAATCAAATGAAGCCCATAATCTAGATCCCCATCCGTACCAAGTTCTAACTTTAACTCCTCACTTCCTCAATGATACTAACCCCCAGTTGCCAAGAGACTGGTGGCTTTGCTTATCTATGGAAGTGGTTTTAACCTCATTTGAATGTCTACATACTTTATGTCTATCAACATAGTCTTGCGTTATTGGTAAACAGTTTTTTTTTAATTTAAACTGTTAGCTCTTTGATGGAAGGGTATAAATCACATGTGTATCTTTGTATTAATCCCCTGAACAGTATTTAGTACATGGCATTTATTTCACCAGGCACAGGTCACACTCTTTTAATCCCAGCCATTGGCAGGCAGTGGCAGGCAGATCTCTGTGAATTTAAGGTCAGTGAGTTCCAGGTTAGCCAGGTCTACATAATGAGATTTTTGTCTCAAAAAAATTGTTTCACTGTATTTTTTCTGCCTGTTCTTACTTAGTTTTGCTATGTGCCAAGCACTATGGTAAACATTTTAATTCAAATCAATTCATTCTGCTTGGACCCAGCAAAGATCAGTATGAATTTTCTTAGCTATAGTCCCTGTAAGAAAGCAGTGTTCCCCACTGGAGCCCATAGAGAATCCTTCACCTTGGACGGCTGATCGGTGAACAGATCTATGTGGCTCTCCAGTGTCTGTACCCCAGATACTTTCTTTTCACCAAGTTAGCTTTGTTCTTGCTGTTGAGCCATTCTCTGCTGCTGTGCTCGGATATTTCCCCACTTTCGTATCCTCCCAAGTGTCTTCAGTTTTTAAGTTACCTAGACTTTATCTCCATAAGCACTACAATTTGTATGACTATAAGACAGAATGGATGTCAGGATTCTACTATGTTTCCCAGCTTGTTTTCTGGGAGAGGAAATTCATTTTGAGAATGACCATGTGTTTTATAAAAATTATTGGGTGTGAGCTTAAAGCTACATTTTACAATACAAAATGCTACCCATTATTTAGAGTAGTTTGTCTAATAAAATTATCTACAATGATGTAGACGTTCTAAATCTACTGCATCTTACATAGTAGTCACTACTTATTTTAGTTCAGTGGATATTTTCAGTTGATTTATGCAACCGAGGAGCTGAGATTTTAATTTAGTTTAAACTAATTTCAATGTCCAAGGGCATGGGTAGCTAGTGCTATTATGCTGGACAGTGTAGATAGGGACCATTGACAGAATAGCCTCAGATATTTTTTTGAAAAATAGATCAAGTGCCCTTGGAGAAGCCTTTGGAAGCAAGAGTGGTCTCCTGTAGTGTGTTACCCTCCTTTCGGAGACTGCCAGTACCACACATATGCTAAAGGTACTAACAAATCCTGCCATAGAATGAGCAAATCATACCTGCTTCTATTGATTGGTTTTGCTCAGAATTTCTTGAACATATCTGATCACAGACTCTGCACTCCCCATTCCTTAATGTCTGTGGACAGCTTGGGACTGTATTCTCAACTTTAAAAGTTTCCTTCAATATTTTTTTATATTAAAAGCTTATTCTATATCTTCGGTGAGACTTATTTCCTCCTGTATTTTAGAGGACGCATAAGCATGGCATAACTAGAGATACAGAGAGCTTTCTCTGAGCTTTATAAAGTGTGATCTGCTCCCAGGAGATGAAGCATGACATTTGCCCCATGGGTAAGAAGCTACTAGAACTGTGAAATTGCCTTTTGGAGGCACTGCATATTTTGGAGGTATAGCTGTGGCTGTGATTCTGGGATCATGACCTCTCCTTAAGGTGGCCTGAGACATAGGTAGCACTCCCCTTTGAGGGCTGGTTAGTAGCAATCAACTATGCAACCTCTCGAGTTACTGTTGCTATCAGTCTATTCCCCTAACAATAACAAGGGAAGGAATAGATAACGTTCAGTTGTCTTTTCCCCTTCCTCTTAATAGACCAGGTGGTGATGCTCTGGATGAAATTGGTCTGAAGGCTGAGAGCAGGTTTGTTATTGGAGCATTTGCTTTAAATTATGAAATTCACAGAGGCTTGTGGCAGAGGTGGCCAGTTCTGCTGCAAAAAGGTGCTCACTTGTCTGTTTCTTGCATTCTGTTAAATATTTCTTATTTCCTCAGAATACACCACAAGGACCATTTGACTGTCCCCTCTGGCTTCTGCATCTTGCTTCCAGCATGAACAGACAGGTAATAACCGTTCAGCAGGGCCATTACCTCTTCTAAAGACTATTATCAAAATGGTCATTATACATAATGGAGATGATTACAGGCAGGCTGAGAGATTTTCTAGATACATCTCTACGGTAATAGGTGGCCTTTTTTAGCCTTATATATCTGTAGGGATAATACTAGGGCAGAGAATACATGACAAATGGTGATTTTTAGCAAAACTCTGTCAGCTTTTAATGCACTAATTGGATTGTGGATTTAAATGACATTTATGTAAAAACTCTTAAATTTTAACTCTTGACAAATACACTGCACAGCAGGACTCCCCCAGGAGCAGGAGTGAAAATATATAGAATGTGTGTCCGTGTTTACACTATGCAATCACAGATGCAAGGACACTGGCATTAATGAATCCTTGGAAAGTAAACTTTTTTGTAATGAAGTAACTTGTCTGTAGTCAGCCAATCAATAAGTATTTATAGACCTTAGACTTCAAGCCAGGCATTGAAAACACAGTGGTTAGAAAGCACAAATGGAAAATTAGAAGCGTAGAATCCTAATGGCTTGGTTTTTTTTTTCTGAGTCAAATTTAAAAATTTTAGATCTAAGACAGTAATGCTTTCTTGTATGGCGTCAATGCATCCCAATGATATGGAGCAAGTAGTTGCTGTCCTAGATTAAAATACGAGTTCTGTTATGTGATTACCAGAAAGCTTTTTTCTTTTCATGCCATAGCCCCATTTAAAAAATTTATTTTAAAATTTTATTTATGTGGGCCTGTGTACATGTATGTAGATGCCCACTGAGGTCAGAAAAGGGCATCAGAATCCCTGGAATTGGGGTTATGGGTGGTTGTGTGCCTCAAGATGAGGTTGCTGGGAACTGAATGCTGGTCATCTGTAAGAGCATTAAGTGTTCTTAACTGCTGAACCATCTCTAGCCTCTTAATTCTTTTAATTGGAAAGATTACCAGTCTCTAGAAATAAATAAGATTTAATAGGACCCAGTCAACTTAATAAAATTATAACATGATACTCTTTTGCATCTCAGTACTGACAGGAGACAAAGGATGCTAGATCACCTATGCTTTACTTATGAAGGCATTATAAAGGCATCTAGTTTTACAAACTATCACCCAATATCCTTCTTTGAATATGAAAAGGTTGAGGTAGGGCTTCAGGACAGAGTTGAAGAGCATCCATTCTTGGAGCACTGGAAATATCTTCTGTGTCACCCTATGGTGCTAAGATGGTGGTAGGATTTGAATAGACACTGCAGCCTCAGCATGTCCAGAGATTAAACTGGGCCAGCCTTGCCAACAGACCTTCAGCTTGGCTGCCAGTCCTTTTCCTAGGCTAACAAGATAGGAAAGCTGGTCTGTCTGGCTAGAGCAGCATAATTAAGAGCACTGTGTTCCCAAGCTCGAGGTGACTTTAGCTGGACCAAGGAGCAGAACCATTAGCAGAAGAACCTCCCGAAGGCCACGGCCTCCCAGACAAGAAGAGAATCAAATGAAAATTCTACTCTAGAAGTTTCCCAGGACCCTGCAAGTTAGACCCCCTTGCACCGTATCTAAGAAATCATCTTTGGTAACATTCACTGCCTTGAAATAGCCTCCACTCAGCCTAAACTGAGCTACTGCTTAGCTCACGGACAACCTAAAGAATGGAAGGTGGATTTGTTTATTGGTCCCATGCTGTGCCCATGTACTTTGGCCAGGGTAATATTCTCATTGCCAAACTGACAGTTACCAGGCTTAATGTTTGCTGTTATGATGACCCCTGGCCTGCCTCCAAAACACATGTGCTAGTCCAGTTCAGCTTCTGATACAAGGCTGTGCTCACACAAATGCAAACTGAGCTTTCAACATGCCAAATACGTATGTGTCCAGCCTTCAGACTTAGTACTTAGACACCAGGCAAGAGCTGTCTGTTTTCCAACAAGACTTCCATAATTTCCTACAGACACTAAGACTCAACCCCTTTCATACCTTACCATCCAAAGAAAATCAGAGAGGAAATTTGGGAGTTCACTCTATACAGCCTTCTCCGTAATCAAAATAAATGAGGACCCAATGGGCAACCCAAGTAACCAAAAGAACAGATAGATGCAGACATTGACCAGTAACCTCTTCATTTCTGCCATGCTTCCATGGCTCTTTAATCTCCACTATCCAGACATGGCACAGAGCAACCCCTCAAAAATGTCTTGGCAAAATAGTATAAGAGGTGGTGAGTCTCTATGCTCAAAATTTATACCTCATCCTCTTATGAAGCCAGAACCTTCACAGCATAGAGGACTTCGTCCATGTACCAGTACAGTTCTCTAAAAGGACTTACTGGTTTCCTCCTTTGAGGGGCATCACCAGTGAGGAGATACTCTATATTAAGGATCACTTAGTCTCCAATTTCACATGACTTGACTGATGAATCAGTGCTCTGAGGACAAAGACACGGGGAACAGCCTGTGTCTGGTGAATCAGTGTGTCCCCAGCTGTGGAGAGCCAACCATAAGGTGAACAAGATTTTGCCCTGGGTTTCATCTTTATCTTTCAACATTGTTTTTTAAACTATGCCCTCCTGTCATCCTTCCTCAGAATCCCTGGGTACATGTTTTAAAGATCCTTCTGTATCCTTAGTGCGTTAAAGAATTCTTTTCATATCATTTGCCTTTTATCTGCTATTGCAGAAAACAGCTCTCTATGCTTTTGATTTGCTGTTAGTTATCAAAGTTACTGACAAAGAAGCATATCATAGGAATTAAGTGTACTGATATCCGAGTAGGGTGGAAAACAGAATGTGTGGACCAGAGTCTTCTGCATATGTTTCTTCTGGATGGGCTTCACCTACGGCTACATAGGACGTGGGTGTGGCATCGTTTCAAAGGAAAGCTGCTGCTGCTGTGATATTCTTAGTCTGCATGCCCTTTGTTTCAACTTAACTATTTCAAAAAATTACTTCTTTATTTCATGTTATAGTATGAGTGACAGATAAACACACAACCCATACTTAACCCTAACAACCAAACCACAGCTGGTATAAAATATTTGAATCTCCAAGCTTCTATGCCAAATTAATGTTGACTTGCGGATTAGAACAGGAGCCATATGTTTTTTCACCATCCTCCAGGCTAGAAGGTAAAAATTATTGTCCCCAATTAAGAGTGATTTTTATTAGTGAGATAAGGGGAAAAAAAATCAAAGGCTAGTTTCAACACTCCTCCAAGACATGCAAATGAAAATATTAGAAAATATTCAGTCAGTCAGCAGAGTTTTGAGTACTCCTGGAGGATTTTAGAGAGGATTTTTTTCTTGGTCTTTTGGCTTATAGTTGCTAACCCTCCTTGGCAGTCTTTAGCTTATAGATGCATCTCTAAACCCTGTTGCATCACTACATCTTTTCTGTGTTGTTTTGTGGGTCTGCCTTCCTATAAGAACGTGATTAGATTTTATGCCTTCTATAGTTCATTATGAGCTCATTTGTAACTCCCATCTTTTTTTTTTTTGTCTTGTTTGTGTGTTGGGGCATGTGTGTGGTATATGTGTGTGTGTGTGTGTGTGTGTGTGTGTGTGTGTGTGTGTGTGGTGTGTGTGTGTGTGTGTGTGCTGGTGCCCATGCCTGTGCATTTTTATGGAGCGGGCAGAAGAGGATATTGGCTGTTTCTCTGTCACTCTCTCCCTTATTTCCCTGACACAGGGTCTCTCAGTGAGCCTGGAGCTGGGTCAGCAGACAGAAAGCCCTAGTGATCCTGTCTTTCTCCCCCACAGTGCTGGGGTTACAGAGACACAGTCACACCCGGCTTTTTATGTGGGTCCTGCGGATTCAAACTCAAGCCATAATGTTTGCACAGCAAGTGCTCTTACCCACTAAACAATCTCCCCAGTATCTTAACTTACATCTTAATTACATTTTCAATGATTTCATTTCCAAATAAGATTACTGGTAGATAGTACTTGGGAACACAGGTTTTGAAGGAGGGGGGCATAATTTGACCTATTACCATTGGCTTTTGTTTGGAGACTTTGTTGCCTTACATGCCTTCTCACTCTATTTCATCACTAAAATCCCAATTCTACTTTCTTACATTTTTTTTCAGTAGACTTGATTATTGAATGGAGCCTTAAAAATTATTGTCCCCAATTAAGAGTGATTTTTATTAGTGAGATAAGGGGAAAATATCAATGGCTACATTCAACACTCCTCTAAGACATGTAAATGAAAATATTAGGAAAAATACCTTAGATATTCTTCAGAGGGTACATATTGTATTTTCATAGATAATGTTTTTAACCACTGAGTAGATCAAAGTTTAATTCAAGAAAAGGTCTTTAATCAGCACTAAGGGCAAACAAATGTTATGTTCTAAAGATACGTTTAATAGAATAGGTGTGGGTATTCATTCAAACTATAGGCAGCCCAGGAACCCAGGTGACTAGTTGTTTTGAAGCACGATATCACCAGCAGACTAACCACACCTTTTCCAAACCACGCCTTCTCCGAGGAATGGTAGTTACTTTGTTCATGTTACCTGGCAGACATCTCCGCCTTAAGCTTAGTGTGAAAATGTCTGGTGTGAATCCACTATTTTCAGCATCTTTTGCAGCTATCTAAATCTTTCATCAGTGTATATGATCTTCTCTTTTTTGCTTTAATAACTCTTTTTTAAAAAAAATATTTATTTAATAACTACATACTTAGAAGAAGCATTTTATTGTAACAGCATTGACATATTCAATAACAATTTCCTGAGTTAAGATGCATGCATCTCTTTCAAAATTGGCTGTAAATTTTTAGGGTTACAGTTGAATTATTAAAGTTATACAATATCGTATTCAGTATAAACCCTACAAGACATAAAATTAAATGAGGTTTTAGCCTTTAAAAAAGATCTCCATTTCATTATTAAAATACAGAGTTTCATACAAAAAAATTCATTTTTAATGCAATTGACATTAAGATGTTTGCACATGCATTTCTAATCTCTATGTATCTGAT
>NW_008354544.1:663110-667021 GCF_000622305.1 Nannospalax galili | reverse complement strand
GTAGAGGTCTTTGTTTTAGGAGGGTCAGCTGTTCCTCATCTAGCAGTAATCAGTTGTCAATATTCCTTTAGATAAGATTGGGGTCTGCTGTTCATTTTCCCAGTTCTATGCTGGGTTACTGTCTGGGAGTCCCTTTGACTACCCTGGCCAACAACTCAAAAGAAGGTATCTCCTATCTGGCATTGTTGCTTGTTACGTAGCCTTTAGCTATACATACGGACTCTTAAGAAATTATATTGGCCCCTTTAATCTTTGGTTATACTTTCCTTTTGGGTGTTTAAGGCCATACAATATGCCCAGATAAACCAATTTATTTTTACTCTTAAGGTCGTTTGAGGATCTTTTCCTCAGGGGTCACATGGGCTTGGGATATAAAGGATATTGCTTCTTGCCCTCCTAGGTCGACTAGTTCCAGGGGACTATGAGCATCTCTCAAAAAATCCTGTAATTGAGGTGGGTCACTTGTCCTCTTGATCAAGGAGGCCGAGGAGACCCCAGATGGACTTGAACCAGTGTCCAGTCTACAAAGAGGAGGGTCAACACAGAGGAATCATTTCCTCCATGCTTCGAAGAGAAGCCAACGACAGTCAAGCAGGACCATTGACTTATAACTCTCTTCTTTTTAGATGGAACACCATATTTTTAGCCCCACAGGTCTTGAAATGTCAGTCTTGCTGGGCATGGTGGCCAAGCCTGAGACCCAATTTCCCCTAGACAGTGTCTGTCATCCTTGCTAATATAGATGCCACTGGATACAGTCCAACTAAACTAAACAGCAAACACAAAGTTCTCTAAATATTAATATGATAACTGGGAGTGAATATTGCAATACGAAAATATGTGCCATAGTAAACTATTCAAGGAGGTTGAGGCAAGGGGCAAGTTTTCAAAGGAAATATGAGGAACATATAAGCTGCTTTGAAACAATGATTTTTGTGTATAAAGATCAATGATGAAATTGTATCAGTTCAAGTTTCGATAGGTAGTTGCTTTGCTAATGTGTTTGAAGAAATGCTGTTGTTGTGCAGAGCTGTGGTGGCCTTATTAAAGCCTGTGCCTCTGGTGGACTCTTTTAGTCTTGTTTTCAGCCTTTACAGACATAAAACCCTAACATCCTGATTTTATTTATTGTTAAGCTTTGATGAAACAATTCCATTTTGATTCTGACAACATCCATAAGACTTGGCTGATTGTCTTGCTAGTATCCAGCTCCAGAGAATTGTTGTTAGCGTCCCTGTGGAAGCATTTCTTCCTTGGAACATCAGAGCCCAGGTCAAAGGAATGGTAAGTGAAGCCTTTGCTAGTGGATCTTTAAGGAAAATAGTGAGATAAGTCTCTCCTGTTTCCTGTATCCTGGCATTTGACTCTGGCATATGACATTCCATATTTAACACACTGATCTGGACACAGACTTTATCCTGGAGGACATCGTCCCCCATTTCTCTTTTTCTTTTAATTGATGCTTTATTCTGGTGCCAAATATGAGTGACCATGTCCTGGGAACACAGATTTAGGTTACCCCAAATATCATGTTCCAATGGGGTAGCAATTTTATGAACTTTTTATAGTAACAGGACAAAGAAAGTAATAAATCAACATACTCCTAAATTATATTGGTGAGTTTGTTCAGTAGGTAGATCATAGTAAAGTGGGGGAATTCTACTATAGGCCTCAGATACTATCTTGATGACACTATTAGCATTTTGGTTGGTGGGAACAGGTGGTCTGCTAGTTAATACTTTCTTAGAGTTTTTTTTTTTTTAAAATCTGTTAGTCACATAATATTAAATCAGAAACAGAGGTAAGCAAGGAACGACTATTTAGGAACTAAAGCTAGCCTGAGATAAATGGTAATTAGGCTCTGGACCTGCAACATTCCAAGCTCTCCACAATTACCAGAGCACTAACCAGTTAAACAGCCTTGCAGAAGAAAGCTCAGTTTGAAGATGCATGGTTTTTCTGGGAACCTTCATTCACAGTTCCCCTGTTGGCCAGGCATCACATTTTGTGCGTGTAGGGGCCACATATTATTTATTAAATATTAATGTCCCCTGTAGCTAGGAAAGCTCATTCAGAATCTGATGTAGATTTGGCTCAGTTATAGGGAAGATGGCACTCTTCAGGAGGGAGGAAATAACCACTTAAGGCCATTGTGTTAGTTACTATTCTGTTGCTGTGATAAAATGCCATGACTAAAGGATCTTATAGAAGGAAGAGTTTATTTGAGTTTACAGTTTCAGCAGGATTAGAGTCCATCATGGTGGAGAAGTGTAGCTGCAGAGGTGGTCGGAACAGAAAGGAGAAATCATATCTTCAAGCAGGCATGGGAAACAGAGCTGCCTCTACCTCTTGAAGTGCTTGCTTTCCCTTGTCTAGCACTGTAACTGGGTCTTCCAAAGGCTGTTTCATGTTCTATTATGCCACATGTGTTGGATTGATGAGCATGATAAAAACTTGAGAAGTTCTTAAGAAGAGTCCATTGCCATGCTATGTTTTCTGTGAAACAAGCTTCTTGAACAAAAGCAGTTCTGAGAAGACTGTCATGAAAGTGCCTTTAGAGGTCAGACATCTGAAATAGACTTAATGGGGCTAACCTGTTCAAGTTTATCTTGAGTATGCCACCTCCTATTGGTGATAGTATTCTTTTGTTGAAGCTGAACTTTGTGGTTTGGTGGTCCAAGATGTTTACATGGTGTCTACTAAGCCCAACTGTAAGCCAGAAGGTCTTTCTTGAACAAGGAGTAATCATCCAAAGAGACTGACACGGCTCTGCTGCAACGTCCTAGGGGTCGTCCTTGCTCCAGTTTAGCGGTAGACCTGAATTAGGGGCCTTCTAAGGGCACCGTGCAGCTTTTCTATCCATTTCAGTCACTTCAGAAATCACATACGGTCCAACTGGCAGAGAAACTTGCAGAACAGCTTTCGGGTCATTCTCTAAGTGGAATTGAGGAGCTCACACAATTGTATTCTTCATAAGCTCAAACTTAAGGCAATTCTTTGTAGTTGATTAAAAAGTGTTCTCAAGGGCTCAGAGGATGAGTGGATGCTCTGGAACTGCTGTATTAGTACATATTCATTTATCCTGTTGTGAAGTTCACAGATAAAAATGCACCTGTGTTAAGCATTCTATGAGGTTGATTGACTGATTAAAATTTGAGTGATTGTGGAGAGCTGGAATGTGGCAGTTTCAGAGCCAAATGATCTTGGATTATTTTAGCCCCGACTCCCAAATGGCCATTTATTTCCCATCTCCCTGTTTAACCAAATATGCAGCCTTGTGGCTGCCAGATAATATCCTTTTTGGGTTGTGTGGCTGTCCAAGATTCTTCTCCACAGGCTCCTCTCCTTTTCTCCTACACCTGGGGTTAGACTTGCATTGTACTCGAATGATGAACACGCCCTTTTCTGCTCCCCCGTCTGTCTTTCCAATACATTGTCTCCAATAAAATCTCTTCACCTTTAAAAAAAAATCTCTACTGACACCTTTTATTTATTATTTTGGTAATTGCCTTGTGGAACATATATCTTTACAAAGGTTAACACATTTAAACAGCTGACTGGACAGAAGTGGAGTCCGCAGCCACGTGAGCCTTCTTGATATGCATGTTGTACCCAAGTCCTGTCTGTCACCCGGGGATCAGGGACATGCCTATACAATGCTTAAGTGCTTGTTTATTTGATTATGTGCATATTGATTTTATTCAACTAGAATACATCCTCCTGTGGCCAACTCTTGTATTTAACTATATTTCTGAGTGTAGTGGATCTAAAAGCTATAAAATAAGGGTCTGGGGTCTTACATCTGAGCAGCACTTTCTGATTCCGAACAAAGTCATCAATGAAAAATAATTGTCTAAATAACTTTTTATATGGACTTGAGCCTAATGTCTGAGAAGTGTAATCCCTTGAAC
>NW_008354544.1:649276-662847 GCF_000622305.1 Nannospalax galili | reverse complement strand
GAGCTACACTCTGCCTGGCCGCTGCACGTGTGTGAGCCCTGATTGGTACCGGCTGGGGGGAGGGCTGTTGGAAACGCTATATAAAGAGCTGAAGTGTGTAATAGAGGGAGAGACAGCATCATAGTGAAGAGAATATGAGAGAGAATAAGAGAGAATAAAGGAAGAAAGAGAAATAGAAGCTTGAACCTCACCTTGGTGTCTGTGTCGTCTTTCCTGGACTCTGCTGGACAGAGTCCCGGCTCGCGACAAAGTTATATTTACTCTTAAGATTGTTTGAGGATCTGTTCCTCAGGAGTCACATGGACTTCTGAGGAGCCCCTAGCTCCTTTCTTTTACCAGTTCCATCTATGTGAAGATAAGTCAAAGGTCCTGTACTGTAGTGCCCACCTGTAGCTAAGGGAGACAACCCACTATTGTTCTAAAATGATGGATAAATTTGTTTTCTCCCCTTATCTAGACTCCTTTGAGAGGGAACTGACACTGATTCTAACAACTCCAACAGCTATCAAAATGCCAAAGCTGAATCCAGACAAAAGAAAACTGAGAAGGAACCCAACAGAGGGATGCTTTTGGAAGCTCTCATCAAGAAATTCCAATGGACTCTCACGTGAACATTTGAAATTTGCCCTGTTCTTTTTTCTAGTTCCCTGTCTAGAACTTGTAATGCTAATTACTCTTGCCTTTACTTCTCCTTCACATCTCCTTTTTACTAATCAAGGACTTTCTTTTCCCCCTACAGATAAGAGTTAAGTAATTTGGGAGCCTTTTAGATAGACCCACTGAAGGGGTACCCCAATTGCCTCACCCTGTGTCCCTGTTCAGCATGGAAGAAGCCAGAGAGGCCTGAGGCCTGATTCCCTATCTGCAAGCTGGATAACCTCTTCAGAGGATGGTGTGATAAGAATTGGCTAGGCAGTTAGTGTAAAAAGACCCCAAAGAAAAGTAGCCAGTTTCTTGGCTAAAAGTCAAAATGTCCTTGGGCCTCTTAGCAACATACTGTGTTCCAAAGGCCAAAAATGTTTAAAGTATTTGGGAGCTCTTATCTAATCCTTAAAAAATTTTAGGGTTACCTCTTGGGGGGGATGTTAGAGTAGCAAAAAGCCCCCATTAAAAAAAAGAAGAAAGAGTACATGAAGTTATCAGAAAAAAGTGATGGGGAGATATGGGAGGAGTTGGAGGGGAGGGAGTGGGCATGGATTTGATCAAAACACCTTATACGCTTATATGCCTATATGAAATCCTCAATAAATTATTTTTAAAAAGTTTTTAGCATAAAGAATTGATAAATATTTGAGAAGATGTGTTTCCACTGCCTAAACAATTATTTGCATCAAAATGTCACACTCTCTTAATATGTATAATTTTTGTGATTTTTATGCACAAGTCAATAAAGTAAATTTACTAAAGAAATAAATAATAAGGGGCTAGGAATTCTAAGCCACTAAGTAACTACTGGTAATTTGGGAATCTGCCATATTTTGAGGAAATTAAGACTAAGCAAGATCCTATTCTAGGTGAAAGTAAAACAAAGCCCTGCTTTCTTGGCCACAGTAAAAGCGACAATATGTGTTTACTGTGTGTCCCTGATTGTCGGGCACAGTCTGAGTCTCATTTTGCCAGTTGTTTAAGTGCATAGATCTTTGCCAAGGTATTTGTTCCAAAAAACGAGGCCCAATGTAAGAAGTACATCACTATACTCCAAAACGTGATTTTAATTTACTGTGATGCTTCAGTCTGTCCTAACTCGTTTCCTTCCTGTGGTGTGTGGGGGTCGGGCTGGGGGAGAATACTGGGAGCTTTGTTTGCTCCACTGACAGGGAAGAAGCCAGGCCTGGGTGTCAGAAGCAGCTTCTGCTCTTTCCTGCTCAGCAGTAGAGGCTACCGTCTTTAAAGATGCTTTAGGTCAATTCAAAAAAAAACCAAAACCAAAGTACCGTTTCTGTCCTTTTCACTTTCTTTACCACTAAATGATGAAGATCAGCATAACAACAGGATGCAAAGCTTTAATTTCAGAAAACAGAATTTAGGAGTGGAGGTGGTGGCTAGTTTTCTTAGCTAGCCACATTGAATGCTACAAAAAAACATTAAAAAATTGCAGCTGGTATGGTGGTGCGTGCCTTCATTCACAGCACTTGAGAGGCAGAGGCAGGCAGATTTTTGTGAGATGGAGGTCAGTCTGGTTTACCCAGTGAGCTTCAGGCCAACTGGAGCTACAGAGAGACCCTATCTGAAAATTACCAAACAAACTGCAATGAGCCAAACCAAAACCCACCACTCAATGCTCAGAAATTGTTCTAGTTTTGAAGGAAGTTAACCTAAACATCAAACGTATTTTGTTTTTTTTTTAATGTTGGGATTTGAGACTACAAATCACCTCTTTTTGAAGTGCAGAGAACAGATGGATTTCTGTCTGAATCAGCAGTGATGCATCCCATTTGTCTCTGGGCTTCCAGGGCTGCTGTTGCTCTCTTCCCACAGCCTCACAAAGACAAGCCTGTTAGCTACCCATTGATGTGGCCCCCAGTTACAACTATCATGTGTTTTGTGTGTAATGCACTCATGAGTGCAGATGTGCAGAGAGATGCTTATTTTGCTGTTGTTCCATATTTCTATTTAACCTGTACCTATAAAATTTGATTGAAACACAGGTAGGACTCAGCTATGCAAATCCAGATCAAAATATACAAATCGAAGAAAACTGAAAACAGAGAGAAGTGTGCTATTAACTTAGTACCAGGTGAAGAGAAACTACCCCTTTGCGAGGTGTCCAGAGTGGTTCAAATGTAGGGCAAAGTTGCATTTGCCTGCCTTCACAGTAAGTAAGGGTGGAGAAGAAAGGAAAAGAAACCTGCCAGGGATATGTGCAGTGAAATTCCCCTTTCTTTTAAGACACAATGGCTTGTGTAATTTTGTCTCATGCATCTGTTGTTCTCGCCTCTTACTTGGTGCTGAAGTGCTCACCAGAGCATTCAGGGGAGCCCTTCTCTCTCCCACCCCTGACACCTGCCAGCAAAATGCTGCATTATTCATCGGGAGCTAATGGCAGGTGATGAGATCTTTTCCCACTGCATCCCTCTCAGTGGGTGTTTATCACCCTGTTCACCAGCAGCCCTGCTATTACTGAGGGGCCAGAAGAACCCTACACACTCTTTTGAAGGTAATAGGAACCGTGCTCGGCTTCCTGGGCTCCCAAGTGCAGATGAAGGTTATCACCAGGGCAGATGCGAAGCCGGGAGCGGGAGGAGGGTGGTCACCCTGAGCGAACAGCTTAATTTTGGAAATCCATACAAATCATGTCAAAGCCATGATAATCCATCTTCTTTAGCTTCTGGCCTTTCAGCAGTCATTGCGCTGTAATAATTTCCCCGATTCACCTGTGATCTCTATAAATAACCAGAGAGAGGGAGGGAAGGAAAGAGAAAGAGATGAGTTTAGCTTGGCATCTGATGAGCAAGCCCGCAAGGAATTCATCTCTGTCTAGTAAGCAAAATGCCATCTTCTACAAATGTAGGTGGGGGTGTGACCTCATAGGGGAAGCTAGCAGGGGCATAGTCCTGAGCTCCCAGCTTAGTGCTCTGGTGTCATTTGAAACCAGCTTGACAAGACAGACAGTGCTTCTATTGATTTATATGAAAGCCTATGACAAAAAAATTATGGAGCAGTGCCATGTCAGCATGTGGGAGGCACTGAGGGGGACGATCTTATCACCCACATCAGGAATGTCTTTGCCATATCATGTTTGCCACAGATACTCGCAGTTAATTCTAGCATTTTTACTTGTTCATTTCATGGTTCAGTTTTTTTTGGTTAGGAGTAGGATTTTCGGTTTACAGTTCTGTGCTGCAGGGATATTAAGAGTCTAAGAAAAGAACCCCGGTTGAAAATGCCACTGTGGTCCAAATAAACTTAAGGGAGGCAGGTGAAATTTCTCTCTCCACACTGTGTGGCAGGTGTTGCTTTTTAGATGGGCACTGTTTCTAAATCTATGGTGGCAGGTGTCTTCTCTCACATCACAGGGCAGTGGGTGGAGTAAGGGCCACTGGGTGCACATTGAGATGGAAAGGATGGGTTTTAGTCATCGATCAAATATTTAGTAGCAGTAGTAATTTAATCTTTCAAGAATTACTTTTTGTTTTTACGTATATATGTGTGTGTGGTGCGTGCCTGCCACAGCCCACATGTGGAGGTCAGATCACATTTTGTAGGTATGGGTTCTCTCCTTCTGCCTCATGGGTCCTAGGGATCAACCCTGGGTTGTCAGGCCTGGTGGCATCTTTACCTGTTAAGCCATCTTGCTGTGATGCTCTGACCATCACAGACAAGGGTTGTTTTTCTTATGCTGTATCTTTCTGTACTATTCCTCTTCTTTAATTATTGATGCTTATTTTCTGGTGTCTTCAATTTGCATATTACTTTTAAACTACATTTTACTTTGTTTCATTGGATGCTATTGTTGTTTCAAGTAATTATTTTTTCAATTGATCAAATTTAGGTAGAATCTGCTGCTAGTTTCTGCAAGTGTTGTGGATTGTTGTTTTGTGTTTTTCTTTCTTTTTTTTTTATGAGAGGGCTTGCTTGTAGCCATGTTAGCTTGTAACTCACAATATTTATAGCTCAGGATGGCCTCTATCTCATGGTAATTCTCTCTCCCCTGCCTCCCGAGTGCGGGGATTGCAGGAGGGACACACTTGGCCAGGCAACCATCTCCTGTATCCTTCACCTTTTAAGACCCAAATATTTTAGCTTCTATTCTCTACGTAGTGTCTTTAATTGTGTCAGCTAAGCTGTCATCAAGACTTACAATGTATATGTATATAATTATGACTTACAGACCCTGTCTTTAGGTTGATTCTGAGCACTGAAAAGCATGGATTTCTAGTATTATGTTAATATATTTTATAATTCAAAATCAGTTTGCATAATTTGACATATAGAGGTGAGAATGGATCCTCTGTCAACCCAACAACACTGCTTGAAGGGGGAGATTCCCTCCTATAGCCAGATGAACTCTCATCTTTAGCTTCTATCAGTGGTTGAAAATCTTGCCATTTTTTGTTACAGCAGATGCAGACCTTAACTTCCTGGAGATCGTTCTATTTTAACTAGAATCCTAAATACATTCCATTTACATGCTGCTATCACCATGATACCAAGATTCCCAATTTCCTAATCATGTTATTTATTGAATGCCAAGTTTTAAGCAGACTGCTTTCTGTAGGCCATGAGCTCTGTTTGATCACGCTCCCATGTTCACTTGGTCTTTCTGGTATTCTTTCTTTCTTCAGCTGCTCTTCATTGCCCTGTCTCTTCTCCCCTCTCTACCCCCACACAGCCACACATAGGGAATTTTCCACACGGGGTGGGTTCTTGCACCAACAACCAGTTTGTTGAAAAGTCTGAATTTAGTGGGTAAACATACATAATGGAGTTATGTTTTGTTAGTTAATAATTTGACAAAGATAATTTTTGTACTTTTGGATAGACCTGTGGAGGGCACCTGTAACTCTCCAGCACACTCTGGTTAAACTGGTTTCATGACCCTCCTTTGTTCCTTTCCTGACCCCTCTCCCGAAGCTGCTGGTGTGGACTTTCTGGCCTGGTTTTGGAATTCTGCCTCTTCCATTACCATTTTGGAGGCTCAGGATTTTTGTGTCCCATGATTTCTATTGTGTTAGAGAAGTCACAAATATTTAATGTCTACCGAAGAGTTTCTGTATATGCCAGGGAAGGATAACAGTATACTACCTACCTTGAAACCAGATATTTTACAGCGGAATAGCAATTATTCATCCATTTCATCAAATCTGGAGAGCCTAAACCAGGCAGTGACAGTGAGCAACAGACAAAACCTTCCCCTAGGGTCTTGTCTTTAGGACTGGAAAGTTTGCCCTCTTGTCAATAAAATTTAGCTCAACCACCAGGAGAGGCTGTCAGCATATTTCTGTAAGTGGTGATTAGAATTCCTTCCACAATCCAGTGACAGTCAGAAGCTTTGCTTTAATTTTGGTGTTATTATGAGATTTGTATGTACATTATGTTTAAAAATTTAATAGTGAAATAAGGCCAGTATTTAGTATAATGTCTAATTTGTCACGTGAATAATATGATACAAGAGGGTCCTGCAAGGCCTGCTAACTAGACTCCCCTGTGAAATCAGAGCACACACATTTATCTCTGGGTTTGAACAAGGATAGTTTCTCAGGTAACTATCCTTTGGGTAACTATATTTTTTGATAACTATAAACGGGTAAGTTGATCAATTCTAGTTTTGTAGTCAATTGGAAGTGTGTCATTTTCTTCCCCATTCCAATGCCTTTTCTCTAGATGTCAACATTTTCAATTTGAACTTTGTCAAACCTTTGTTTTCCCTTTTGAGTAAAGGTTGGTTAAGCTATATTCTTCCCTAAATGTCTCACTCACCATGACTCGTTTGACATGTTTGGCTTCCACAGATAATAGCTCTAGTTTGCAAATTAGAAAGAAAGATGTCAAAATACTTTGAAAAAATAAAATGGATATGATGTGATATCTAAAACCAGGACAAAAATATTAAGTTTTACTAGATGGAAAAATCCTATTTTTATCAAGTAATCTGATTTTTAAAAATACTTTTTGCTATGCAGAAGAAAACATGAGTGTTCTCAAAAACTTTAGATCCATTATTATAGTAATTGATAATTTCCTCCAAGTATTATTCCTCTGAAAAACAAGAATCTGAGAACATTTTAGAAAACAATTATCAAATTTTGTTTACAATTCTTGGCTTTTCATATGATTCTGATTAAGTATTAAGAAGGCAACAGGGTCCTGGCTTTGGGATTAAAATGATGCTTAGAACTCTGAATTCTGCCTCTTAGCTGCTGATTTTGGACAAGCTAATTATTGTTTTCAGCCCTTAGTGCCATAACAGGCGCACTGAGTTTTATAACATCTGTTGCTTATAGACTATTATGTAAAGATTATTAACTCACCAGCTATAAAGAATAACGAGAAACACTAATGATCCTGGATAAATGAGGCTCATGTAATAAATTCCCGAGTTTGGTGAAGGCATCTAAAAATAGTGCCCTTCATTGAATCGACAGGCACATCAAATCCACACTTGAAAGAAATCAGTGATATTTCAAAATGCCCCACCAGAGACTTATGGAAAACATTCAATAGTTACTCTTTCTATTACATTCAAATGAATATTCAGCCCTGGAGATCTTTCATATTGGGTGTCATCAATTACACAGTGGGCCATAACAGTCTGAGGACTGCCTGCATATTTACATGCTTAAGCAAGTGCTTACACATGAAACCCAGGTGTGATTATTATATAGTTTAGTTATTCACACAGCTTCTGAGATATGACAACTTTTCATTTCTTTTTGATCTAGGCAGCTACTCTCGTCTGCCTACTGTGCTGAGAGCAGTTACAAGAATTCAGTTCCCCAACCTAGATCTGTAAAATTCATATTTTAGCAATTATAAGGTATGATACTTAAGGTATTAAAAATTCTGTTATTTTGCAAAACTACTGTGACCACAAAAGAACTTCTATTTTCCGATGTGTGAAGAAGACAGTAATAAGTGAGAGGTAGCAATGGAGGGAGAAATGTGTGGTAGGATCAACTCTGACAGAGGAGGAGGAGGAGTGCATCTGAGATGGAGGGGTGAGCCAGGGAGAGCAGCTTGCACAAAATCTGGTGTAGGTCTGATTTCTTCCCAACATTTTCATTAGCAATCTTGGTGAGATCACAGGATCTTGGGAGCCTTTGGCTTGTCAGCTGCACAATGTTGAGAATGTAGGCTTGCAGGCACACAAACTGGCTTTGAATTCTGGCTTTTTTACGTAGCTGATTGTGTGGATAAGATATTTAAGGTTTTATGATTCGAATGTAAAATGAGGATATCAATAGATGTATTGCATAAGATTCTGAGGGTATTAAATAAAGTAACAGTTAAATATTCCTTAATCATCACCCATATAATAATGCAACCAAATTAGAAGTGGCTTTCTAAGGGTTTGGCTGAGTTAGAGAAAAGCAACACTTCTAGGCAGATCAGTATTACAGAGCAAGTGGTTCCTTCTGGCCAATCCCTTCTCTGCTCTTGCTGCCCAAGATGGTAGGGAGCAGAGCATGTCCCCCATGTCCTGCTCACACTTTAAACTCCTGGCACCTGTGAAAGTGTTATTTCACAGCAGTAGTGACTTTCTTGTTGTAATTAAGGAGTGTAGAGAAGGGACTTAGCCTGTCTTATCTGCATGGACCCAATCTAGTTATATAAGTCCTTAAAAGCAGAGAACTTTTCTAGTTGGAAGTATAAGATTTAGTGGAAGGAACAACCGGAGAGTTTTGAACATGTAAAAGGTTCTAAGAGCTGCTGCTGGCTCTGAGGTACAGGGCTCATGTGTACGGACAAGGGGAAGCCAAGGGACTCAGGGAGGCCCTGGCTGATAGGCCCCAGTTCTAGAACCCCAAGAAACAGGAATCTGTCAGTAACTAGAACAAGCTGGGAAGCAGATTTTCTCTCAATTTCCTCTTAAAAGCCCAGCTGGCCAGCAGCTTGATTTACCTTTCTTGTGAAACCAAGATCAGAGAAACCAACTAAATGAACCCAAACTTCTGACCGCTCATAATTTTGAGTTGATAAATATATGCTGTTTTTAGTCACTATTTGTGGTCATTTGTTTTAGGAGTGATAGAAAACCAATATGTTACCTGACCTCTTAACATTTCCTCCCAGACTCTGAAAGTTACTGCAATATCAAGTACATTTCACAAGGATAATGTTACCCAGCAGAACAGTCTGCATAAGAGATTGAGATGATATACCTGGAAGGAGGTTAGCAGTAGCCGTGGGCAAAATTAACAGCTGAAAACTACATCTATTGTTATGTACTGCTGTCCTTTGTTTTAAGATGAAGAAACGAGTCATGGACTTCTAGGCTAAAACTGAGCCGTCAAATTCTGGTGTGCCTTCCTCTCAATACTGATGGCATTTAATGGGCTCCAGTCATATAGTAGGCCATTGAATGGCGTATCAGCTATTTGCATCACAAGATGCCTGACATAAGGTTCAAAAAGAAGAAAGATTTAATTTTGGCTCCCAGTTCCAGAGGTTTCCATCCATGGTCTGTTGTCTCCATGCCTGTGGGACTGAAGTAAGCCTGAGACATGGTGCTAGAAGTGTATGGCGGTGGAAAACTGCTCACCTCATGGCAGTTAGGAAGGAAGACATACCCATCAAAGGCATGCTTCTAGCAACTAACTCCTCCAATCAGGCCCCACCACTTTGTTTCCATTATCTCCCAATGAAGTCATCTAATTATTAATATATTTGTGGATTTCTCTGTGGGTAAAGTTAGAGCTCTCATGATCCAAGCACTTCCCCAAAGCCCTAGCTGTCAACCAACTCTTTTACACATAAAGTTTCAGGGGACATTTCAGATTCAAACCATAACAAGTAACAAAACTGAAGAATATGAACTGGGGTCACTGCCAGCGGCAGCTGCTCCTCCGTTCTCATGGGTGCCGCTCCTTCTTTCTCCCGGGCGTAGAGGCTGCTCCTCTGCTCACCCTGGGCTGAGGCCGCTCTTCTGCCTGTCCTAGGCTGAGGCCGCTCTTTCGCTTGCCTGGTGCTGAGGCAGCTCTTCTGCTTGCCCTGTGCTGCCTCCTGTTATCGCTGCTTCTGCCTGGTCCCAGACCCCAGGGCTGGTGAGGAGACCATGTCAGCGGAGCCGCATTCAGACACAGGAGACCAGGTTCAGTGACACAGGTCTGCTTTATTGCAGGAAGGCACAAGCTTGTATAGGGGTAGTGGTCCAATCACAGCACAGCAAGTAGGATACCTCATTAGCATAACAGGTTTAGCATCCTATCACAGTACAGCAAGTAGGGTACTTTATTAGCATCATCCTATTAGCATAACAGACAATGTCCTATCATAGAATAGAGGGTAGGATGCCTCATTAGCATACTGGGTTTCACATTACAGAGCCTGGATTCCTGGAAACCACGTGACCCTGACAGTTACAATATCACCCTAGGCTCAAGCTTGTCTCCCACAATGAACAGCAGTGTTTTCCTAATCAACCTTGAAGACCAGCTCCTTTAAAATTAATTAATTTGTAGTGCTGGAGATTGAACCTTTTTCTTCATGCATGCTAGACAAATACTCTACCACTGAATAATATCCTCAGCCTTAAAATTAGCATTTTAGGTGTGAATATACACAAGACAAGGCTAATGCATATGGAACCCTACTGGCTATATTTCTCCAGTGCCCAGTTTTGTATGATTTAATATGGCCTTAGGAGTGGGCAGTCAATTAAACATTAGATAAAGGATGGGGTGAGGTGGTTACTAAGAAAATTTCCTGTCCCAGTATTGTTGAGTGTATCCAAGGTGGTGATTACTCTGCACTTTTAGAAGGATGCCATCCAGACTTTGACCAGTGTTTGAAAACACTTTCTTAGCCAGCAGTGCAAGGAGATAGTTCCACAAGTCAGCCACGCTTTTGTATGTTGTCCATGAAGTCACTGACTACACAGACAGGTTGCTGCATTATAGACCTTTCGCCTGGGTGGGTTCATATAGACAAGGTACAATGATTGCCTTAGGAGGCATTTAGGAGATGTATGACAGCAATGGATAGCAGAGGGGTTATTCTCTTGGCAGTGCTGAAAATATGGCTTTCCTTTTAGATGCTGTTAAAATCCTAGTAGATGCAAGTATAACATAGCAAGAAAGCTATTTTTCTTTGTCACTCTAGTGATGATAAGAGTTAGAGTTGAAGACGGTCCAAGTACTTCTCACTTAATAGAGCCACAAAAACCATGGGGTCTAGTCACTTGTCCAGGATGAAGCAGAACAACCTGCTCTTCTCACACGACCATCTCCCATCTCAAACTGGTGGATGCTAACTTACTTGAGCTGCCATAACAAAGTACCATAGGCACAGAGGCCTATGCTAAAGAAATTTGTTTTCTCATGCTCAGTGTACCATCAGACTTACTTTCTTTTGGGATCCCCTCCCCCTCGAATTGTAGATAGATGTCTTATCTACGTGTCTTAGCATGAACTTCCCTTCTATACATTTCTGTATTCTGATCTCCTCTTCTTAAAGAACACAGTCATGGTAGGTTAAGGCCTACCCCAATGATATAATTTTAAACTAATTACTTCTTTAACAACTCTTTCTCCAGGTACAACCACATTTGAACTTTAGCATATGACTCTTGGGGGCCCACAATTCAGCCCATAATAATTGGGAAAGGAGGGAAACACTGAGGTCTGCAGGCTTCTAAGAGGTGTCATATTCAAGTTGAAAAGTGATTGCTTTCTCTCTTCACTATAGAAAATGTGGAGTGAAATTTTCCCCTGAAGTCATGAGAGAAAACATGAGAGTCATTTATAAAGATTGGAATGTACTTTTTAAAAAGTGTGTGTAACTGTGGGTGACATCTTATCCCCCCTCCCCCCGAGCTGCATAATGCACACAGCAGTACACAGAAGGCAATTCTTGAGAGACCATCAAATCTCCTTCCTGGAGTTTTAGGGATGCCTTACAGCATAGAAGATGGAGCTTTCTTGCCTGGGATTTCTGAAGGCTGAATCCTTCCTGAAATGTCTTATAGTGGCAGTGTAGATGGAATAGGGAGGCACTGAATGCCTTTAATGAAAATAAGGTGATCCCTCTCAGTCTGGTTGTCTAGCATTCTTGAAGAGTTAAATGAAAATCACAATTGTAAGTGTGGCTATACATACAGGGCTAGGAGTAGGTTAAGGGATGGGGCAAATGTGTCATATTGGTCTGTCCAGTTGATATTCAGAGAAAACTAGGGGATACCCTCCTACTAAATGAAGGAGGTGAAGCTGCTCAGATATTATACACCAGCTTTCTGTATTAATAGGGTTTTCCCTGGGTGAATTTTCCCTCCAGAGGACAACTGCAGTTTGGCTTGTTACACTGGGAGGAGGGTGCTACCAGCCCAAACTAGGAATGAAGCTTATTATGCTAGAATGTTCAGGGCAGCCCCTGAGATAAAGGCTGACATGTTAAAAGATCAGTTGAGACTAATGGCCTTGTAGAGGTTAGTACCTTGACATAGTCACCTTGTTACATTTGTTATGCATAAACACAATATTTACGAAAGAGACTGTTTTGTAACCGCACACACAGGGGGGAATATATTCTCCTTTCTCTCAGTTTGATCAGTATATACATTGCGTACCTTTATTGTGCAAGGAACAGGGGATACAGAACTGTTAAAACAGATTGTTAGCTTCAGGATCTTACACACTGTGAAAAATAGACGTGTTAGACCTTGGACATGCTGGTTAGTTCATGCAATAAGAGCAATAACAGAAGTATGAACAGGCTATAAATGGATGGTGAATATCTTAAAATCATGCTACATTCTTTATAAACCATTTTATGTAAAAATACATACTCAGAATCCCACTTAAATAAAACATTAAGTATTTAAAAACAAAAATCCAGAAATAGGTGTGCAGATGTGTTTTATTGCCTAAGATGTGTTTTATTTTTAATTATCTTAAGATTTATATGCCTTTTTAGTTAAATTCATGTGTGTGTCTGTGTGTTAGTTTGTGCATGTGAGTGCAGGTGCCTCTGGATTCCAGAAGAGGGTGTTAGATCCCCTGAAGATGGACTTCTTGGTGGTTGTGGGTCACCTGATGTCAATGAAGACTCAAACTTGGGTCTTGGCAAGAACAGCAAGTGCTCTTAACTGCTGCGCCATCTCTCAAGCCCCATAGGTATGTTTTTGCATGTTTAAGATATGTGCTCATTGTAAAACAAAAACAAAAGGAATTTGGTGATGAATAAAGTTGAAAGAAGAAAACAAAAATCACCAGTAATCCATTTTTTAAATGTAAAAGCTATGGCAAATTTCTTCATATGTTTCCTTGAAGGCTTTTCTCTAAGCACACCGTTATACACAGACTTCAGGTCATGCTATGCTTTTCATTCAAGAGCTCCTTCCATTGTGTTAATGCTTATCCCACCATTTAAAAGGAATTGCACAATGTATACTTGTTTACTATCATAAGAATTTGAAAGGAAAAACGGGGCTCTTTCTGCTAACTCTTAGTCTCTTCCACTCCCGAAGGCAACCATTGTATCCACTGCTGTTCCCAGTGCCCCCACACTACTTCCACAGCAGTGAGGTCAATGTTGCACTTCTCTCACTAACCCTTATCCTATTTCCTCTCTTGTCCTTCTCCTCAATTTCTGGTGACTTCTAATTTTATATCATCGTGGTAAGTCTTATCTTTCTTTGTGCATATGTAATTATAATGTGCTTGGCCTTTGCCTTTTCCTGAAGCTGAACATATCAATAAATAGCAGCTCTGTCATGGTCATCCATGTATTTTTCACTGCTAACTCATAAAGGTGTTGGATTGTATTTCTTTCTTTGTAAATCCAATGTTATAAGTTTTTTGACATTTGAGGAAGAATGTTCCTAATTTCAAAGTCAAATACGTTCATGTTTAATAGGAATTCTTTCCTATTTTATCTTGGCTCATCTGCATGACTTTCTTTTTCCTTCCTTCCTT